>NC_137788.1:59614819-59704819 GCF_963383645.1 Muscardinus avellanarius
ACAATAGCCACATTTTTGAGAAGTTAGGTACTGGGTAGGTAGTGAGAGAATGGGACTCCCAGGAGATAAAGGCTAAAAACAACAAAATCCAGACTCCCCCAAAAGGAAGGTGGTTCTATTGTTCTCCGGACCTGAACTGCGGAGGGGTGGAACCAAGATGCCAATGTTCTCGTGATCTCTGTGCTCGCACCCAGACTGTTGTCATATATAGACCAGGACACAGACATGTAGAACAGTCTCATGATTTCATGGAGCTAGTAGCCATAGATGTCAAATTAAGTAAAAAAAAAAAAAAAAAAAAAGATGAAAAATGGGTCCCGTTCTTCATTGGCTAATGTCTACACAAAGGGGCTTTAAACATTTATATAATTTATAACATTTATAAACATTCATAAAGCTCTATACTCAGTACTAATATCAGCAATGCTCTTGGCCCCCTCCCCTGGGTGAGAACTTTAGCCCTGCTACTCTTTGGTGGATTGAGTGGGAAAGGCCATGAGATTGACTGTGCATGGCCCAGGCTATCCTTGGGTAGTGACAGAAGGCCCCACTGGACTTTGGAGTCTTCTAAGGCCTCTAGAGAGGGGATTGGCCTCTCTGCTTGCTTTCTCCTTCAGAATAAACTTCCTATTTTCACTTTCCTGGTGTCTGTAGATTTCATTCTTTGACTCCAGAAGACAAGGACTTGTAAGAAAATCCATATCTTTATGAAACCTACCCATGTATTTGTCAACAGATGAATGGATAAAGAAAATCTGGTATGTATGTATACATAAAGGAGTTTTACTCAGCCATAAAGAACAAAATTATATCATTTGCAAGAAAATAGATGGAACTAGAGAATAGTATGTTAAGTGAGGTCAGCCAGTCTCAGAAAGTAAAGGGTCATAGGCTTTCTCTCACATGTGGAAGTTAAAAGAGAAAATAGAAAAGCAAAGGAATTTTAGATAAATGAGGAGAGAGAAGAATAGTGGAAAGGGATGGGGGAAGGAGGTTGGTAAGGGAAGAAAGAGGACCAAGGAAGGAAACAGCAAACAATGTTATGTTCATATATAAAGCTATCTGTAGTAATCTCATTAACGTATATGTGGGGTAGAGGGGAGGGGGTGGAATGCAGAAGGAAAAGCACTAAGTGATGTGTGCATGTATGAATGTGTGTTTGAATCTCACTGTGATGTGTAAGTATAACACGCCAATAAAATTATTTATCAAGCCAACCTTTCAAATATTCCCTGTAGTACTGAGAGAAAAATTTCAACTTCTCACTCAGTTCAGCCAGCACACAGCTTTTTTATGACTGGACACCTAGAAAGAATTAAATATTGAAATGGTAATCTTAGCTGGGCATGGTGGCCCACGCTTGTAATCCCCACGCTTGGGAGGCGGAGACAGGAGGATCTTGCAGGTTCGAAGCCAGCTGTGCTGGCTTAAGAGACCCTGTTTCCAAATAAAAAACTATAAAAATAGGTCTGGGAGTGTAGCTCGGAGGTAGAAGGGTTTCCAGGAACCCCCAGTACCACACACACACACACACACACACACACACACACACACACACACAATGGTAATCTTAATAACTGTAGAGTGTTGTAGCGTATTCAGGCGAGAATAACTGTCCGTAACCAATTATTAGTCCATCAAGCCACACTTTATTACAGGTTCGAACCTGGACCCAAGCGCATGTGTCTCCACATAGGCTACAAGGGCCAAGATTGCCCTTTGGGTGAGATTTTTATGCAGTTGTACAACATTTTGCAAGTCATTCTGTTACATCATTGATGATGCTTTTTGAATTTACAGCTTCCATCCAATAAGGTAACTTGTACAGAGGGGCTTTAAGATAATAGGGTAGGGTTAGGGGGTATCTTATCTACTATTGTTTTGCAAGGTCATTAAAGCAGCTACACAAAGCACACAGATGTTCCTGAAGAAGGTCAATTGAGAGAGGGTCTCTTATCTAAGGTATGACCTTGGGTTGGGCAGATGTTCTCAGGTAGGGCAGATGCCCTTAGTTTTTCCAGAAATTCTCCTGTAAGCCTTTTTCCCGCTTAGATGCCTGGGCCTGCTGACTTATAATTATGACACGCAATATTATTGATCAACATTATTAGTTTAGGCAATTTCTTAGCAACTACACCGCACTGCACTCTCATAGCACACTTTGTTATAAAACTTTAACCTAAAATTTTAAACACAACATCAGTTCAATGAATATTCTGTGAAGAGAAAGAGGTCCCTTTCCCCAAAATACCTTCCTTCCTTCCTTCCTTCCTTCCTCCCTTCCTTCCTTCTTTCCTTCCTGTACTGGAGATGGAACCCAGGGGAATCACTTATGAGCTACACCCTCAGCCCTGTTTCATTTTTTATTTTGAAACAAGGTCTCACTAAGTTGCTGAGGCTGGCTGTGAACCTACAATCCTCCTGTCACAGCCTCCCAAGTACTGGGAGTCCAAGAGTTCACTATGACATCTGGCTCTCTTTTTCTCTTTTCCTTGTTGGTACCTCCAGCCCTTTTTATTTTGAAACAGGGATTTTCTAAGTTGCTAAGGCTAGACTCAAACCTTTGATCCTCCTGTTTCAGCCTCCCAACTAAGAATTACAAGTGTCTGCCACCATGCCGGACTTCTCCTAGACTCTTGAGTGTACCTTTGAGCTTGGCTCCCTGAGAGCAATTTCACTCTCAGCCCACTCCTAGCTTACTTCTGTAGCTGCCACTCCCTGCTTGCTTTCCTGGGTTCCTCTGCACACAGAATGGAAGGCGTTGGATGCAGTTTTTTTTTTTTTTTCCTGGCTTCATTGTATATGAAAGGAATTCAGGATGAACACTTCAGTTTTTAAGGGTTTTGTTGTTGTTGCCAGGAACTACAGGGCACTGGGCAAACACTTTAAGAATGTTCCTGACCATTCCATGCTCAATGTTAACTAATCTCATTTTCATGCACTGGGTGCCAAGGTACCAATTTTTGAGCATGGAATTTGGGATTCCGTCGGACAGCTGACAAGTGGCTGGGAAGGCTGCCTGAAAGCTGCTGTGCAGTGCTAGCAGCAGCATCTTTATTTTTATAGTAGCGTTACCACCATTATAAATGAATTTCGACACAAAGGCTGGGGTCTTCCTCAGTGGTAGAGCACTTGTCTAGTATGCTTGAGGCCCTGAGGCCCTGGGTTTGATACCATAAAAAAAAAAAGAAAGGAAAGAAAGAAAAGAAAGAATTGCATTATCATGTGTCCCTATTTTGTAAAAACACCTGTAAATGTAAAATATTCATCCCATTCACTAATATTTACTGCTACATGTGCAGAAAGCTATGAGGTGAACAGGATAGTCAAAGTCCTTGCATTATGTGGGTTAGGTCAGGAGCACTGAGAAGTTCAATGTTCAAACCAATAAAAATGTGTGAGATGATGGAAAGAAGAATAAGGTAAAAAATAGGGAGATGTGCCAGAGACGTAGGTGGACTGCTTCATGGGTTTTAGAGGAAGGGTTTCCTAAGCAGGAGACATTTGAGTGGAAGAGATATGGTTAAGGATCCGTCTATGCAGACAGAGGAAAGAAGATCACTACAAACAGATGCAGGGAGCTCAGGTAGGGAGAAGCCTTGCTTCTCTGAAGGCTAGTGTAGCTGAAATATTCTGAGCAAGCAGGGGATGGAGTAGGAGATTAGGTGGGAGAGAAGAGCATAAAGATTATTAGGGCCTTGAAGGGCAATGCCTTCAAACTTATTTGTGTGTGTGTGTGGTACTGGGGATGGAACCCAGGGGCATTCTACCTCTGAGCTACATACCCAGCCCTTTTTAAAAATTTTTTATTTTGAAACAAAGTCTCACCGAATTGCAAAGGGCCTCACTAAGTATTAGCTGAGACTGTTCACGAGCTGTGACCCTCCTGTCTCAGCCTCCCAAATGCTGAGATTACAAACCTGCGCCACCAAGCCTGGCTCTTTAAACTCTTTTAATGTGACCCATAGTAGGAAATGCATTTTCATTAAGGTTTAGAACACGAGGGCACACACACACACACACACACACACACACACACACACACACACACATGCTCATACACATGTTTTACAAAATAATGCTTATTATTACTACATATAATAAACTTTGATAGTTCCCATATTATTTTATTTTAAAATGTTAGTGAACCATTGGTTTTCTTGATCTAGTAAATGGTTTGGTTTGGAAAATTCTGTCCTAGACCATACTAAAAAGAATGAATTTTATTCCTGGTATAATGGGAAACTTTTGGGAACTTATAAGCAGGGGAGCTACATGATCTGATTTGCATGTTTAAAAATTCGCTTTGCTGTCTGGAGAAGAGCAGCCAGGGGATGACAGAATGGCAGCAGGGAGCGAGGTTAGGAAGATGCTACATTTTACCCAGAGAAAAATGAAAAAGTGAACGTGGTAGCCAAGGAGATCCAGAGAAGTGGATGAGCGCTGTAAATTTTGGAGGCAAAGCCAACACTGGATATGAGGTACGAAGAAGAGAGAGGAAGAAATGACTCCAAGGGGGTTTTGCTTAATTTTAGCAATGTGTGGTGGAATCACTTGCTGAGATGCAATACTGAGGATGACTGTTAGGGAAATGCGAATATGTTTTTGAAATTCCAAGTTCAGGATCCCTGTAGCAACTATACATCCCATTGGATATGTCAGGTTGGCAGGTGAAAATATCAGCAAGGGAGTGTTGGACAAAGATTTGGTCTGGCAGTGAAGACATAAGAGACAGTGGCATATAGATATTATTTAAAAATATAGATATTATTTGAAAACATTATGGTTTGCAAATAAAATGTCTCCTGGACCTCATGCTCTGGAAGCAGCCATGTTTAGTGGGGCCCTAGGAACATGGCCAAGTACAGTGTGTGTGTGTGTGTGTGTGTGTGTGTGTGTGTCCATCCCGCCCACCAACTGGGTCTGGCTCTAACCCTTTCTCTCTGACCTTTTGCCTCTCCTCTCTTTCTCTTTCTCTCCCTCTCTCTCTCTCTCTCTCTCTCTCTCTTTCTCTCTCTCTCTCCCCTGCCATTATGATCTAAAGACCTATATCTGTAACTGTTTGGAAGTTGGTCTAACAGGGACCAAGCCACAAATAAGTCTTCCTCCCTCTGAAGTTTAGTATGTCAGGTGTTTGGGTCACAATGTTAAGAATGTTGACCGAAACACATGAAACTACAGAAATTTACCTAGAGAAAATGTGGCTAGAGAAGAACGGCGGCTTAGCACCATTTCTGGATCACACCTATGTTACTAGTCTAGCTGAGGAGGACTTTCATTCTATACAAAATGGAGTATAAAAATCATTAGATTTAATAAATGTCTAAAGTAATCACTGTATTTAAGGTGGACACCTGTGTGTTCCATTCATAAGAAAAACTTAATTCAGGAACATAAGAAAAATGCTGGTGGTCAATTATCTCTAACATATATTTAGAAATTTTATAATACTTTTAGCTTTCTGGACACTTTAATTTTCTGAAGCACCACTCACAGTTTTTTTTTGTTTTTTTTTTTTTGCATGACCTTTTTTTGCATAACTTTCAGGCCATTTTAAAGAATTCTTTACAAAAGTGGAGAGCTTTGACTAGTAATCCTTTGTCTCTATTTGAAGCAACACTCTTATTCTCTCACACCTATGTTGGTGTTCTTGTTGACACAGTTTACACTCTCATTCAATCGAACTTTCTTTCCTGCAGCTGGAACACATTTCTTTTTTTCCTTCCTTGGCAAAGAGTCTCCACCTTTGTCTTTCTATTTCATTCTCTCTTTCAGTAAAGTAGGATGTCAGGTGACTTATTTATATAAATTGTTTTAGAAACTAGAAGATTTTTCCTTCCTTCCTTCCTTCCTTCCTTCCTTCCCTCCTTCCCTCCCTCCCTCCCTCCTTTTCTCCTTTCCTCCTTCTCAGGCAGTGTTTTTCAAATTTCAAGTGAAATATTAAGTGGAACCCCAAAGTAGATAAATACTAGGATAATAAACCCTTTCTCCTCTCTGTAGGGAAACTAGAAGCAACTTTATGGAATCTGCAAATCACAGCGTGAATGAGTGCCTTTGCTGAACTGGATTAGTTTCCTCATTGAGGAGATTTGGAGCTCAGAACCCTTTAATCTTTATGAGTCATCTGTTTATCCAGAAGGCAAATTAAGATTAGGACAGAATCGCTGAAGGGACTGCGCTTTAGAGGAACAGTAGGAGCCGGAGACCTTACACTGGTTGCCTCTTAAGAGAATCACGTTGTTCCATTTGATCAGAAAATACTTTAGACCTAAGTTTTATTTTTAAAAGGTGTAGATGCTATTTTTAAAGAAAGCAATATGTAGCTGAAATAATCCCACTTTGAAATTAGAAAATTTAAATTTAATCTCAGAAGATGTAGGCCTGGTAAGTAAATGAACTGGGTGTGGTGGTGCACCTCTGTAATCAGAGTACTTGGGAGGCTGAGACAGGAGGATCTCAGATAGAGGACAGCCTCAGCAATTTATCAAGACCCTGTTTCAACATAAATAGATAGGGCTGGGGGTGTAGCTCAAAGGTAGAATGTCCCTGCTTTCAACACACACACACACACACACACACACACACACACACACACACACATCATTTCTCAGCCTCAGACTCTTCATCTATTAGTTAAACATAAAATTATCCTTATAGGTTTGTTGCAAAGATTAAATAGGCACAATACGCAGAACATGTAGTACTTGGCTGTGTGTGTGTGTGTGTGTGTGTGTGTGTGTGTGGTGTGTGTGTGTGTGTGTGTGTGTGTGTGTGTGTGTAGTACTGGAGACTGAAAACAGAGACATCCTACCTCTGAGTTACACACGAGCCCTTTTATTTTATATTTGGAAACAGGGTCTTGCCAAGTTGGTGAGAGCCTTACTAAGTTGCTGAGGGTGGCCTCAAACCTCTGGGCCTCCTGTCTCAGGCTCCCAAGTACTGGGATTAGATCGCCTGCCACCATGCCCGGCTTACCAGGCAGGATTCCTCCTAGAGTAGGCTCATCCCATTATGCAAATAGTCATTCATGTGGTTACAGCTTCATCAACTTTTGGTGACAAGGATGAATTCTCCAGCCCTACAACTACTGATAAGAGCTCTGGGTTGATACTAGAATGGAGCATGACATGTGTTTTAGGCTAAGTGGGATGGATTTTGTAATATATGGTCATACTTTGGATGACTTCTCAGAAATTCAACTCTCTTCCATACCTAGGAAATGAAAAAGCCACACATTTCTGGCACTTGGCCTAACGCCCTAGATTCTTTTCAGTCAGTATCATTTGTCCTCTGTGTTCACATTTAATCGAGGTTAGGTCTTGCTCACAGCGCCTTTCTGCATTACTTCATCGCCGGGGACCCCTCCCTGCCTTTGCAGAGCACAGGACGCTGAGGATAAATATAGCCATGATCCCATTCATGGTAAGGAGGGTCTGCATAATTGAAATGGAGACTCAATTATTCTTACATTTGCTGGATAAATATTTACTGAGTTCTGTGTACTGAAAAGACGTATGCATTCTGTGTTGTGAGAATGGCAAGACAAATTTCTGTCCTTGCAAGGGTCAGACAACACATAGATACATAAGGAAGATAATGAGAGGTTATGCTAAGTGTAATTATGGAAGCATGCCCAGTGCCCAAGAAAATAACAGGAGGACCTATTTCATATCCGGTGAGAGTTTAGGAAGACTTCTCATAGCAGGTGTTTAAGATGAGACCAGGGAGCCAGCCAAAAGAAGAGTCAAGAGAAAAGTTTCCCAAACAGAGTAACTGTGAGGGGTGAGATGGGAAGGAGTCTGGAAAGTTTTCAGAACTTTTAGAAAGCCTGCCCGACTGAGCGTAATGAAGGAGGTCAGGGAAGAGGAAGGCAGAAACCAGATCACAGAGGCCTTTGTAGCCACAATGAGATATTCGAAAATCGTTTCTAAGTCTCTGGGAAGCCACGGAGAGCTTTGAAGTGGGGGAGTGACATGGACCGATTTACATTTTCAAAAGATCACTGTAAAGAGAATGGATGGGAGTGGGCCAGGGATGGGGGCCCTGGACCAGCAATGAGGCAGTGTGGATGAAAATGGGTGGTGGCCCAGGACAGAGAGGGCTGGACAGATTCAGGATGCATTTTGGAGGCAGAACGAATAGGACTTGCTGATGGACTAAGAGGAGTAAGAGGCAGGGTCAACCCCTGATTTTGGCCTTAGCAACTGTACTAGGGATGCTGTCATTTTAGAGGAAGGGGAGACTGCAGTGTGATCGATTGCTGAATGGGGTAAGGGATGAGATGTTTTATTCTGTCACTGTTTAAGTTGGAGACATCCTTGAGGTCGCCAAGTCGGAAGCAGAGGAAAGTCCAGAACTTAAAGAGGTTTGAGCCAGTGATAGAAATTAAAAAGTCTTCCAGAAACAGTTGGTATTTGAATCCAAAGGGATGAGTGCAGGAAGAGGAAAAAAACAAAAGCCCAGTCTCAGCACTTAGGGTCTCCAAAATTAAGATGATTGTAGAGAAAAAAGAACGGGCAAAAAGGAAGCCAGAGAGCCATAGCCACAAGGTAGGAAGAATGATGAATGACGCTTATTGGAAAACCCACATCCCCAAACAGAAACAGATGCTGGGAGGGGTAAGAACTGTCGGAATGAAGGAGTGAGTAACATCGGCAGAGGCTGCTGAGAACCCGTTTGTTACCCCTGGGTCTCCTCGATGATGGTCCACAGCATCCATCAGGGGAAGTTGATCTCAGCACAGTCTCTGAGGTCATGATGATTTAATGGCCATTTCTGAGTATTTGTTTTTTCCTTTGTAAAATAGGGACGATGGTTATACTTCATAGGCATTTATGAACATTGAAATTTTTTTTTTCTCCAAAGAATTGGGGTATCCTGTGTGTATATATATGCTTAGGTTTGATGAGGAGTAGACAGAGAAGGTATGGCCTAGTGGTGATAAACTGGGGAGATCTCAGCAAGACCTGTTCTTCAGGTGTCTCTGTGTCTTCAAGGGTTAGGATGTTTCTTCCAGCAGTAAAGTGGACAACTCTGGAATGAGGAATTTCTTTTTCTTTTCTTTTTTTTTTTTTTTTCTGAAGGGTACTGGAGATTGAGCCCAGGGGCATTCTACCTCTGAGTTATACTCCAAATCCTTTTATTTTGAAACAGGGTCTCATTATGTTGCAAGAGTCTTGCTAAACTGCTGAGATTGACCTTGAATCTGTGGTCCTCCTGTCTCAATCTCCTAAGTACTGGAATGACAGGTATGCACCACCCAGCTGGGCTAGAATGAAGACTTTATGACCTGCTTCAGGGGAAGGTCAGCTAGGTTCTATGTTTTGCTGAGGGAAAGGTGAGAGACCTTTCTGCTTCTGCCATTTTCTCAGATAGCAAGGTGCTTCGTGTGTTGGGGTAGTGTGTCCTGAACCCTATCATCATCAACATCTCAATAAAAAGACACGAGGCTTTAGCAGATGAAACCTGTGCCTCCTCCCTGTAGTTAAATCTTGCAAAAGAAACTACAACTGACCATCCAGAAGGAGCAGTAGCCAACCTTTAAGGTCATCAACAGCTCTCTGAGTCCCTGTCTGTCCAGGAGTTATGACCAGCTTCAGAAACATTCTGCATAGTTTGATGGCTATTTTCACAGCTCTTTGGCAGATGTGGAGTTTGCAATTTATTGCTTTGCTGGCTTCCTTTATTTGTGGCAAAATGGCAGGAGAAGCACCAAGTCAAAGTTTAAAATCTTGCCTTTCTTCTGCAACCCTTCCTTTTTTTCCTTTTATCTCCTTCCTTCCTTCCTTCCTTCCTTTCCTTTTCCTTCTTTTCCTTCCTTTTTTCCTTGTACTAGGGATTGAACCCAGGGGCATTTTAACTGCAAGCCACATCCCCCACCACATTTTATTTTTTATTTTGAAATAGAGTGTTGCGAGGTACTGAAGGTCTCACTAAATTGCTGAGACTGGCCTCAAACCTGCAATTCTCCTGTTTCAGATGCTCAAGTACTGGGATCACCACACCTAGTTCTCTAACCGTGTGTGTGTGTGTGTGTGTGTGTGTGTGTGTGTGTGTGTGTGTGTGTGTGTGTGTGTGTGGTACTGGGGATGAAACCCAGGGGCATTGTACCTCCGAGCTACACCCCCCGTCCTATTTTTTTAGTCTTTTTATTTTTTTGAAACAAGGTCTCACTGAGTTGTGAAGGGCCTCCCTAAGTAGCTGAGGCTGTCTGCAAACTGCGATCCTCCAGTCTCTGTCTCCTGAATGCTGGGATTACAAGTGTGTGCCACCATGCCTGGCTCCAACCCTTTTTAATGCATGTCGAGACTGCCTCTCATGGCTCAGGGAATTTTATTTTTAGATTTGCTGTGTTCTATATACATCCTTTCTTTTAGAGTTTCTGGGCCAGTTGGGCCTATGTGAGTCGCCCATCTCAAAGGAATGCCACTGATGCTGAGAGAAAGTCCCAGGAATGTGAACCTATAGCTGCCTAGTTTTGCTTTCATTTGGGTTTTACTGGTGGAAAAAAGTGCTTTTTTCAACACACACACACACACACACACACACACACACACACACACACGAGTTTTGAGAAACAAAGTTTCCCATTTGTTTCTCAGCTTAGGTTGGGTGGCAGGCCCTATCAAGTAAATTGGTTTCTTAGACCAGCAGTTCTCGTGATTTTTATACATATGATATTTTTAGCGCACAACTTGAAAGGATTAAAGGGCTCATGTCTAATTTTTTTTTTTTAGTATTCTCTTGGTCTCTCAGACATCCTGACTATCCCAACTACTTTTATTTATATGCACAGAAGACAGTGTTCTGAAATGATTCAGGAAAGTGTCTTGATTCTAATACAGTCCCTTCTGCTTTACTGCAAGTTCTGTTCTACTTTACTTGATGTTATACAACCTGCTGAATGAAATGTTTAGTCAGACAGGCAATGCTGATAGGATGCTAAGTGACAGCCACAGTTATCCAACAAAATGATGGACGTCTAAGTAATATATCCACTTTTTTTTTTTTTTGCAGTACTGGGAATGGAACCCAGGGGCATCCTACCTCTGAGCTACACTCCTAGCCCTACCTTTTTTTTTTTTAATTCTTTATTTTTTAAACAGGGTTTCACTGGGTTGCAAAGGGCCTCCCTAAGTAGGCCAGGCTGTCTTTGAACTGTGATCCTCTTGTCTCAGCCTCTCAAATGCTGGTATTACAATCGTGTGCCACCACGCCTAGCTATCTACAATTTTTTTTTATACATATATGTGTTGGGTCACATTATTTGTACCATGGGTATGGATAGAAAGTTCAAGGTCATTCTGACTTTCACTCTTTTTGTTGTCCTCTTTTCCATATAACTGTGTTTAGCTTCTGCTTTTATGAAGATAGCTTGTGTATGTTTTTGTTTCATAGAATACCAACTTCTCTTTCCTCTGGGTCAAGTGAGCTCACAAAGCAATAATATCTTTTTCTTTTCTTTTCTTTTCTTTTACAAAACAATAATATCTAGACATAACCTTGGTTCTCAAAATAGGAACTCAGTTTGGATAAGTTGCGTTATTGAAAAAGAAGGGTGACTGTGCTGAACTCCTATCCTATCCACCTGTGAAGACCTGATAATACATGGAACATCTGGAGTACATAGCTTAGTCTGTACCCATTTCCTTTTCTTTGTGGCCCTCCCCTCTCCTCGGTACCTCTCTGTATCAGGTGGCATTGCTGCAGAAGGATTTAGATCAGATTCAAAGAAAGAAAGTGATAGCCAATCACCAAACAAGAGTTCTAGGCTGACTTTCTAAAGTGGTGAAAAGGGCGGCGGCGGCAACGACCAGTATCGGGAAGAGGCAGGTAGATTCATTGTAATCTACCCTGAACTTTTGAGGAAATCTCCCCGAAAGTAGTCTGCACCTGCCCCACATGCTCAGGAACTCTGGACAACATATGATGTAAGAAAAATGTTCGGGGCACGTCAGATGGAGTCCCTCATAATCAGGTCCGCTGGTGCTGCGTTCCGGGAGCCAAGGGCGCTCCTGGCCGCCGCACTCCTCTGCACAGCACTGGGGCTGGGTGTGCTTGGAGCAGCAGAACCCGCTCTCCATGGCGAAGCTGTTGGCCTCCACTTTTGGCAGGGAGATAAAATACATTGCTAATAAGTACTCGGGCCCCAACTCCTGCAAATGACACGTGCTGTTTTATTTAGAAATATTGAAGATGGAGGAAGATGGTGGTGGCTGCAGTTGTAACTGCAGCAGCGACCACAGCTGCAGCAGTGATGGTTAGCAGCAGCCAAATAGGATATGCACCCCCCTGAGAAACCCTGGACAACAGATTTTGATTTAATAGCTGATTGGGACAACATACAGAAACATTTCCAGTCATGACCTTCCTATCTGAAATATAGGAGAGAGTGGAAAATGGCGGAATTAGAGGCAAGACTGCAGCGCGGCACCTGCCACTGCAAGAAAAGTAATTTTTGGAGGGACATCTCAGAAGAGATCAGAAAGCAGACTGCTCCTGCCACACATGCACAGGAATACTTAACAACAACATACTCTAGGAGAGACCAAGAAGGGTGGCGGTGGCAGCCAGTATTCAGGAGAGGCAGACAGATCCAACCAAATCAACCTTGAATTTTTGAAGAAATCTCTCCAAAAGTAGACTGTTCCTGCTCCACATACTCAGGAACTCTGAACAACATACTATGTAAGAAAAAGTTTTGCGGAGATAGACCAAAATGGCAGTAGTGGCAGTGGCCAGTATTCAGGAGAGGCAGACAGATCCAATCCAATCCACCTTGAATTTTTGAAAATCTCTCCCCGAAAGTAGACTGCTCTTTCCACATAGGTGCAGGAATTCTAGACAACACACTATGTAAGAAAAATGTCCAGGGCATGTTGGACGGAGCCCCGCCCATATTGCTGGGCTGATTCGCTGTGCTGGGTGTTCTGGGAGATCTCAGCTCATGGCCTCTGTGCTCCTCTGCACTGCGCTGGGGGTCAGGGTGTGCTTGGAGCAGTGGATTTTGCTCTCCACGGTGAGGCTGTGAGCCTCCACTTTCAGTGGGGAGATAAAATCCACTGCTGCTAGGGAATTGGGCTCTCAGCTTCTGCAAATGACATGTGCTTTTCCCTCCTACTAAAATATATGCGGAAGGAAAAATGGGAACCTCTGTAAACATCATGCTCACAGTGACAGGAACCAGAGCCTGCTGGTAGGCGAGGCCAGGTCTGGAGCCAGCGAGGCCGGGCCCAGAGACTATTGCACGGCAGGCCTGGAACTGGGGCCTGCATCACAAAAAGGGGCAGCAGGTTTCTTAAACTGTGTGGCCAGGAAGCAATAGAAGCTGCCGTTGCTTCACCTAATCTCTCAGCAGATGTCCAGACCCAAGTGATCTCTATTTAAAAAAAAAAATTGGTTGTGAGTGGATCATTCTGTCAAAGTTACTCACCTTCTGGCTTTCAGGTTTTCCGTAAGTGGGAATAAGTGTGGAGAAATAGAAGTGTGGAGAATACATTGTTGGTGGGACTGCAAGTTGGTGTAACCACTTTGGAGAACAGCATAGAATATCCTCAGAAGAAGGAAAATGAACTTAGTATATGATCCAGCAATACCATCTCTGGGTATCTACCAAAAAGAATGAAAACCAAAAAACCAAACTAATGCATGAACAACCATGTTCATAGCTGCACAGTTCACCATTGCCAAACTGTGGAACCAGCCAAGATGTCTTTCAACGAATGAGTTGATTTCAAAACTATGGGATATGTACACAATGGAACTTTGACCAGCCTTAAGAGAGAATGAAATTATGGCATTTATAGTGAAATGTCACACACAAAAAAAGAAATCAGATTCTTTTTTTAATGTGCAAAATATTAAAGAGAAGTGGATAACAGGAGGAACTGTAGATGAAGAAGGGACCCTATAGACGAGCAATGAAGGTGACACATCTGAGGGGATAAGAGGGAGAATAAGGGAAACTCTTTAAAGCACATTATTTATTTATTTATTTATTTTTGGGTGGTACTGGGGGTGGAACCCAGAGGTTTTCTACCTCCGGGCTATACTCCCAGACCTATTTTTTATTTTATTTGGAAACAGGGTCTCACTAAGTTGCTGAGAGTCTCACTAAGTAGCTGAGGCTGGCTTCGAACCTGTGCGATCCTCCTGTCTCAGCCTCCCAAGCGCAGGGATTACAAGTGTGCGCCATCACGCCTGGCTTAAAGCACATGATATACTTAAACATATCAAAGTCAATCAGGAGGCCAAGCATGGGTAGGAGGGAGGGGGAGGGAAGGGGTTAGAGATTGGGTAGGGGCTGATTGGGTGATATGTGCATGTGTACCTCCACAAGTTTTTTTCCCATTGAGATGTATTACTACAATGCACCAATAAAATTTTATTAAAAAATAGAGTGGTGAAAAGACACACACTAACTTTAATCAGACAGTGTTTAAACATAACCCTCCTTTTATATCCCTAGATTAGATTTTTATTTATTTATTTTTTTGGTGGTACTGGGGTTCCTGGAAGCCCTTCTACCTCGGGGCTACACTCCCAGACCTATTTTTTTTTTTACATTTTCATTTTGGAAACAGGGTCTCCTAAGCCAGCGCGCGGCTGGCTTTGAACCTGCGCGATCCTCCTGTCTCCGCCTCCCAAGCTTGGGGATTACAAGCGTGCGCCACCACGCCCGGCTAGATTTTTATTTTTATCCCAGGAAAATATCAGTAATTTCATTTTCTCTTGGCATAGATTTTATTGATCTTAGAAGGATTGAGGAAAAAAGAGCAAAGTAAGAAAAGTGGGAGATTATCCGGCTGGTCACACTTAGTATCAAGTGAGACCATTACTTGATCTCTTGGGACTTTTTTTTTCTTTCTGAGAGACCACAAAAATGACTGCTTTTCAAGTTGGTTTTTCCAGAAGAAGAAAGAAAGTAGAATGTACCATTAACTTTCCTTTCCCATTGGTCAAATGTTTGTTCCTGGGGAATTAAGTGTTTTACACTTCTGAGCAGCACAATTGTGGTGCTTTGGAGGTCCCAGGTCATTTCATCTGTCAGCACTGACTGGGGGAAGACATAAGCTACTTATAGTGTGGGCATGTGGAAAGCACTGTTAGGAAGTACCTACATGAAATTAATCAGGGCCCAACCAGTGTTTGTCAATGCAGTAATTGTCGGTATTGTAACAAGTGTGAAAATGAGAGAAACATGTGAGGCCAAGAGAATCTGGAGAAGCCATAAGTGGACTATGATACAGTCCACCCCTTGGACTGTGTGCAGCAGCTCCTGTGCTCTCCTTATACCTGGCTGCCACACTTCTTCAGTCTAACGCTCTCCCAACTGAGATATTTCAGCTCAGGCTGCCACACTTCTATAAAGGACTTCTATTGTATATGCATGGGAATAGCATGTTGTCACTTTTTTCCCCCAAAAGAACATGCAGGCCCAATCAACTGGGGTCCCCTTCAAGATAGTGACTAGCTATAATCTCTGGAAAGCTAGGGTCAACAGTGAATTATGCTGTAATTCCTGTTGCTACAATTGCTTCCAAGGCTATAGTCTTCTTTTGTTCACTATCTATTCTAGAATGCCCTTATTTTCAGTTGTGTGCTTGTTGTGGGGACATGACTTCTCATCCCTGAGAGGACATAATTGCACATGCTTTGTCCTTTTCAGGCTCTGGCTGCTAGACTTGATCATTTGCTGGTTATAATACCAGTAAAAGATAACTTAATACATTCCTAGACACATTCTTTTTGTTTAATCTCTTGCAATTCTGAATTCTTTCTCATGATAATGAGCACTGATTATGTCTAACAAGACAGAAACATTTTTTTTCCCTGTTGATTCCTGGTATAAGGAACTCCAAATGAACAAGTAGTCCATAGCTTCAAGTTCAATAGACATCTTTCTGTGTCACCTGACACAAGCATTTTCCATTCCAATCTACTATCAGATCTGCCAGAACTAGAACCTTTAGCCTTGTAGAACTTAAGTTAGAAAATACAAATTCTGTGAGTTTTAGAAATGATGGTGTGAAAGTTCGGTTCTGTCTTGACCCTGTGAGTTCTAGATCCATGTCTTCTTGCTATTTAGAACAATGCATTATGATATATCTGCCAAGTGCCAGCACATATTCATCCTAGAGGAAAAGAGCCAATTTGAGCTGGTACCTTAGATAAGCCATTAGCAGGGTTTTCCTGTGTTCTACTAGATAGTCTCTCTCCCTCTCTTCTCTCTTCTCTTCTCTTCTCTTCTCTTCCCTTCCCTTCCCTTCCCTTCCCTTCTCCTCCCCTCCCCTTTCTCCTCCTCCTCCTCTTCCTCCTCCTCCTCCTCCTCCTCCTCCTCCTCCTCCTTCTTCTTCTTCTTCTTCTTCTTCTTCTTCTTTTCTCTCTCTCTCTCTCTCTCTCTCTCTCTCTCCTCTCTCTTTGTAGTGCTGGGAACTGAACACAGGGACATTCTACCTCTTAACTATCCCCTCAGCCTAATTTTTTAATCTTATTTAATTTTTAATTTTTATGTGGATCATATTGAAAATAGCATACATTCAGACTGTGCTTGTTGCCCTCTCCCCCCCATTCCCCTTAATTTTATTCTTTACTTTGAAACAGGGTCTTACTAAGTTGCTGACAGTCTCATTAAGTTTCTGAGGCTGGCTTTTTTATTTTTTGCTGAAGATTTTAAAAAGTTTATTAGAAAGATAGAAATATAGAAAATAGAAATACAGCTCCATACCAGACTGGCATGGAGGGGTGACTCGAAATGAATTCACCCCTGAGGCTGGCTTTAATCCTGCAATTCTCTTGTTTTAGTCTCCCAAGTCCTGGGATTACAGGTGTGTGCCACCACATCCAGCTTAGACTGTTTCTTTTGCTGAAGGCATGCCTAGAAAGAAGAATGGATGCTGTAGTCATGTGTGCATTTTGGCACATCCTTTGGCATGAATAGAAAGCCAACTTCAAGGAAGTGCTACATGAAGCACACTGGATAGATCAGACATTATGCTAGTGGCTGGCAGTGCTCAGGGAAGCATAAGGGAAGGTAAATTAGCAGCATAAGTAACTTCCAGTGAGATCATATGATTGTAATTGACCTATAACTAAACAAGGTTGTTCAGGAGGACGGTGTCACACTGATGGCTCGGAAGTGGCCTCCTCTGCTGGGAGACTGGACACTCCCCATGGCAGTCCTGGTATCGGTCTCCGTGAGAGGAAGTCCACACAGTTAGGTCCATCCAGTGTCTTTGTTTCTACCACGTGCCATTCTAATCACTGGCCCATTTCATTATCTTTGGTGGCAAAGGAAAGTGCAGGCTGAGGCCCCTAGAGTGACTCTGTCCCCTTCAGTGCTAAGAGCCTCCTCTGCAGGAACACTTGCCAATGAGCATTCATGGTAGACACAGAGATCTGCACACATTGTGATCAGTCCTGTAGGTTAATTTTCATACTTCCCAAGAATTCCATGTCTTCAGTCTTCCAGTGTTCTTTCCAGGCCCCTCAGCAACTATTTCAGCCATTTTACCGCTTTCCATGAGTCTATGTAGGTTGGTACTTTAAGCCATGTCTCATGTTATTAGAATTGAATCATCAAGTATATTGCCAGCAACTCGGCCCACTGGGAGGATTTCCCTTCACCACTGTCCTCTAGAAATGCCCCTGAGTGGGGTCAGAATGGCAATTTCCCATTCTTAAAATCAACATCAACATAATTATGCCAAACCATCTGTGAACCAAATCCAAGCTCTTTCTTCATCTGATGAAGTTGACTGTAGGGAATTCCCGATGGACTATCGGTTTGAGTTTTTGAAGAAACATTAGTGTGATAGGAGTAGTTGGTTTAGGAGTCTGAGCTACTTGTTTATGAAATATAATTGTGTTTTCTTTCTTTTTTTGTGTGAGTCTGGGGCTGGAACCCAGGGACATTTGACCTCTGAGCTACACCCCCTGCTCTATTTTTTATTCTTTATTTGGAAACAGGGTCTAAGTTGCTGAAAGCCACTAAATAGCTGAGGCTGGCTTCGAACCTGTACTATCCTCCTGTCTCAGCCTCCCAAGTGGTGAGATTACAAGCGTGCACCACCGTGCTGGGCTTAATTGTGTTTTCTTGAATTATCTGGGCTCAATTCCTAATGAATCATTTTCATAAAGTGAATTTTCTTGCTTGGACTTTTGACACAGAGAATCAAGTCCTATCTGGCATATGATAGGCAGCTCTGGTCACCTAGTCCTTGAGGCAAATATTCAGTTTCTCCTAAGAACCAACAGAATGTCAAGCACTGATTTTCAAAGAGAAGTTGTTTGGGGGAAAGAAAATCATAGGCTTCCTTTCAAGTTCTAGGAGATGGTGCAGCAGCTCTCCCATTGGAGCTTGCCTGGTGCTCTACCCTGCATCTTGCCCGCCACCCTTCTCTTTTACATGCAGCTGAGTGGGAGGCAGACGGGTCTATAGCTTCAACTCAATGCTGCACCCTCTTTTGCCCTGGGTCCATGTGATGCATGGTTTGGAGCAATGTTCCAAAGAATAGTGTTACCTTTATATGCTACTTTCAGAATCCAGAGATGCCAATTTAGTGCTTGGAGGTACAACCTTTCCTTAGTGGTAGTGGATGCAAGACATAATTTGTTCTTATCTTAGAGGTGTGTTGTTCAATAAGATAGCCACTAGCCCTGGTGTGTCTATTTAAATTTAAAGACATAAGTGGGGTGTGGTGGCACACATCTATAATCCCAGCACTTGGAAGGCTGAGAGAATATTGCAGGTTGAAGAACAGCTTCACCAAGTAGTGAGACTTCCAGCAACCCAACAAAAACCTGTTTTAAAACAAAAAATATAAAGGGCTGAGAGTGTAGCTCAGAGGCAGAACATTCCTGGGTTCGATCCCCAGTACCCAAACAAACAAACAACAACTAAATTATATATATATATACACACATATATATATACATATATATACATATGTACATATATACATATACATATATACATATATACATATATATACACACATATACATACAAAGATATGCATATATGTGTATACATGTGTGCATGTATATACACACTTGTTTTTCAGTCTCATAGT
The DNA here is from genome assembly GCF_963383645.1 of Muscardinus avellanarius. Taxonomy (NCBI): domain Eukaryota; kingdom Metazoa; phylum Chordata; class Mammalia; order Rodentia; family Gliridae; genus Muscardinus; species Muscardinus avellanarius. The sequence continues at coordinate 59,633,892 of NC_137788.1, forward strand.
TTTCCTTCCTTCCTTTTTCCCTCCCTTGCCTTTCTTTCCCCCACTCTCATTCCTTTCCCTTCCCTTTTTCCTCCTTCTTCCCTCCTCTTCTTCCTCCTATTCCATCTCCTTGTGGTACTGCTGGGGTTACACCCAGTCCTCACAAATTCTAGGCAAGGTGGCACCACTGAGCTATACCTCCGGCTTCTTGCCATGTGTTTTCTACTTCAACAGATTGCAGAAGAGTTGGGTCTAAGCAGATGCGTTCCTGCTGTCCTGTCCAAGGGCAATGTGAGCTCTCCAATAAGATTTCTGTGCAATTAAATTTTTTTTTTTTTTTTGGTGGTACTGGGGTTCCTGGAAGCCCTTCTACCTCCGGGCTACACTCCGAGACCTATTTTTACATTTTTATTTGGAAACAGGGTCTCCTAAGCCAGCGCGCGCGGCTGGCTTCGAACCTGCGTGATCCTCCTGTCTCTGCCTCCCAAGCGCGGGGATTACAAGCGTGCGCCACCACGCCCGGCTGTTAAATTTTGGTTCATACAGTATGATTACAAATTCTCTTTGCATTTCAACAAGTGAAATGGGCATTTGATCTAAAGGCCAGGTTTGCTAAAGTGACTTTCTAATTTGATTTCTCTTCCTCAGAAAGCAGTTTTTTTTTTTTAAACAAATCTTCCCATACAGCCCAGAGACATTATGCATATCCACAGAAACAGGGCTAACTTGAATTTTGTGGCAGACAGCAGAATCTCTCTGAATGCTGCATTTCTGTATTTCCATCTGTATTCCACAAAAAGCAAAGATCATTGTCCAGACAGAATGCAGCTACACGGCAGCTGGAGCATGAATGGATGGGAAAAGCATCCTCCTCCCTCTAATAACACCATTCTGGCAGACAGTGGAGGCTCTCTTCTGAATGTGGGAAAAAGATGCTGTTATGATAAGAGCAATTATTATACATTAGTTAAAATCCCATTTGGGGAACATTGTATGGCTGCTATTTTAAAAGAGGTTTGCTGGCCCTCCAAGTTTGAGAGAGAAATTATTTAGTGTCAGTGAAGAATCTCCAACATAAAAACAAGTTAAACCCCCGTCTCCAGCCTTGCCTAGGTGTCGTTGAGTTGTTTTTCCTTTGTGACAGGGACGATGTTTGGTCTGCTGACTGGAGAAAAGGGCAGGCGAGTTATGTTTTTTAGGGCATCTGATGTGCCAGGCACCATGATAGCAACTTTAAAAGAAGGAGGCACCTTAACTAGGATTTCCCACTGTCCCCAAAGCACCCACAGAACATTTGATAAATTGAGACATTTGTGTCCCAGGACACAATTTGGCACAGACTGAATTATCTGTTTTGAATGGCCCCTCCTAAGCCACTTGGGAATATTTACTTCCATTTCATTCAAACAGGCGAAATAAAAAACAGGGGTTAAAACACTGCACTTATGTTGTTTTTGTTTTCTTCTGTTAAGCACTCTCATGAATACTAAAAACACTTGATTCTTGAAGGATTATTTGTCCAGTTCTGCTGGCTGGCCATAGTAATTTCATGATCCACCCCCCTCCCCAATCAACTATTTGAACTTGTAGCCCAGATTTTCTGAGAAAAATCTCATTTTTTTTTTTTTTTGGTACAAGGAATTGAATTCAGAGGTAGTCTACCTCTAAGCTACACCTACAGCCTGATTTTATTTCTTTTCTGGAAATAGGGTTTCACTAGGTTTCTGAGAGCCTCATTAAGTTGCTGAGGTTGACTTTGAACCTGCGATATTCCTGTCTTAGCCTCCCAAGTACTGGGATTACAAGGGTGGGCTACCATGCCTGGGTGACAAATCTCATTTTGTGCACAGCAACTATTGCCAGTTTAGATGAATATAATACATTTTGATCTTTTAAAATATTTGTGATACTTATCATGTAAATAAAATCACAAATCATAAAATATTTTATACAATGCACTTTACTTTCAGGAAATATGAACACCCAGCACCCAAATCTTTACCTGTTGTATTTAACTGATTTTGCTAGCATTGTAATCTTACGCCAGTTATTTAAACTATAAAGGAGAAGACTCAGGTTTTTTTTACTTTGAATAAATAATGAATAAATAAATAAGTAAATATATAGGATGAGCTGGGTGTGTGTGGTAGCACATGCCTATAACCCAGTATTTGAGAAACTGACACAGAAGTGTTGTAGATTCCAGGCCACCTCTTGATTTTCCTATCTCAGCCTCCCAAATACTAGGATAGGCATGAGCCACCATGCTTGGCTCTAACGTCAGTATTTTAATACAACGAACATTTCTTTTTCATCTGACTGTCCAGTAGAGATCTACAGAAGGGTTCTCTTCTATGTAGTCATTCAGAAAGCCAGGCTCCTTTTGTTTTGTGTCTTTGTTTTTCTCTCCATTTTCCAAATTCTGCCCTTTTTGCTAGTGGGTAGGGAAGGAGAACTAGGAATGCATGAAAAAAGTTTTTAATGTTTCAGGCCTAGATGTGGTATATGTCACGTAGGTTCATATTGCACTGGCTGAAATTCAGACACATGGTCTCAACTAATTGCAGGATGTGGTCCAGCCTTGTACCCTGAAGAAAAACAGGGAACTGGTATTTGTAAACACGAGCAATCTCTACAACAGATGTCCCTGTCCTGCCTATTTATTGACACTTTCAGAACCACACTACTTTGTTGAATACCGAGTCTCGCTCCCAATTTATTTTCTAAATGAATTCAGTGGTTTTTATTATAGTAAGTGCTCATGGAAAGAATTTGAACTGCAGTCAAACACGAATATTTCCCAACATCATTGAGTGGAAATAAAGCATCACCCGCAGATATATATCACACAGGCTTAAGACAAGGCTGGGGGGATAGCTCTGTGGTGAAGCTCCTGCTTTGCATATATCAGGCCCTAGATTCAAACCCTGGCTCTCAGAGAAGAGAACTTAACACATTCTCAAATTTCAGAAATTTGGAGGGCAAAACAACTGTTCAAATAATCTACTTCAGTCTCCTAGTGTTGCAATTAAGTAAATTAGGACTATAAGAAGCCAAATTACATGTCCAAATCTATGTAATAGTAAGAAAACAGGATCAAAACCTGTTTGTGTAAAACAAAATGTAACACATCAAGATAATTTTCATAATTTTATGCTTTTATTTTTGTTGCAAAATATTTTTTGCTTTTAATTAAAATTTTAAAATACCTGGCGCATTATAGTCTCACATATAATGAAGTTCATAGTCATAGTGACATACATGCGCACAGCACTCAGTGATCTTCCCTGGCTCCCTCCCCACCGCACACCCCCAGCCCCGCATACAGGTATTGAGACTGACCTTGCCATTCTCACATATGTAGTCATGCCAGTGGAAGTGTTTTCTTCATTGACTCTCCCTCTCCTTCCTCCCAGGCCCCTCCTTCGCTCCACTGGAGTTTCTCCTCTATTGTCTAAAGTCCTTCTTGTATTCCAATCACTCCCCAGCTTCCACACACGAGAGAAAACACGTCCTTCACTTTCTGCGACTGGCTAGTCTCAATTAACATAATGTTCTCCAGGTCCTTTCATTTTTTCTGCAAATGAAATTATTTTATTCTTCTCGATTGCTGAGTAGGATTCTACTATGTGTATATCCCATAATTTTGTAATCCATTCATCTCACGATAGACACTAGATTGATTCCATAATTTGGCCATTATGAATTGTGCTGCTATAAACACAGATATGCATGTATTACTATAATATTCTGACTTCAGTCTCTTTGGAAAGATACCCAGGAGTGGTACAGCTGGATCATATGGTGGATGTGTTCCCGGTTTTCTGACGAATCTCCACACTGATTTCCATAGTGGCTGCACTAATTTGCAGTACTAACAGTGTAGAAGAGTGCTTATTTCCAACATCCTCACCAGCATTTATTGTTGTTTGACTTCTAGATGATTGCCATTCTGATAGGGGTTAGATGAAATCTCAGTGTAGTTTTGATTTACATCTCCTTGTTTATTATTGATGTGAGCATTTTTTAGATGTTTATTGGCCATTTGTATTTTTTCTTTTGTGAAGCATCTATTTAGTTCAATTGCCCACTTCTTGCTTGGGTTAGTATTATTATTTTATGTTAAGTTTTTTAAGTACTTTGGATATTCTAGATTTTAGTCTTCTATCAAAGGAATTGTGGGCAAAGATCTACTCCCATTCTATACCCTCTCTCATTTTAGATTCTTGATGGTTTCCTTTAATAGAAATAAACTTTTTAGATTAATGACATCCCATTTATTAATTCTTGTTTTAATTTCCTGAGCTTTGGGGATCTCATTGAGGGAGTTTCTACATGTGCCTAAATATGGGAGTGTTGGACCTCTGACCTCCTTCAGTCATTTCAAGGTCTCTGGTCTAATTTCCAGGTCTTTGGTCCAGCTTGAGTTGATTCTTGTGCACGGTTAGAAGTAGAGATTTAATTTTATTGTTGTTTTCCCAACATCATTTGTTGAAAAGACTTTCTTTTTTCCAATGTGTATTTTTGGCCCATTTGTTAAAAATCAACTGGCTATAAGTGTGTGGATTTGTTTCTGTATCTTCTATTCTATGTGTCTGTTTTTATTACTATAGCTCACACACACACACTAATACACACACACATGCGCAAATGAATGTAGTAGGAAAGTAAGTGCCTGCTGCCCATGGACTAGTGAATTAGGTGGTTACAGCAGTGGAAGTAGGTCTCCTTTAGAAAACAGTTGATCAATTTTCTCGGCTTTCATAATAATAAATTTAGGTCAGAGAAATGACAGTGTATAAAGCCTTTGCTTTGAGAACAGGAACTTCTTTTGGAATTTGCTTTGTAACAAATGTGCTTTTTAAAAATTCTGATCTAAGTGCCATTTCCCTGTTCTTCATTTTTTTTTTTTTTGTATGCCATGCATAATTCCTCATTTACTTGGATCTGATAGCAGGGATTAAGAGAATTTATACAAATAGAATTTCCAGACAAATGAAGTTTACCCTCATTATTAAAATTTAATGATTTTAGAAGCAAATCATTCTATACTACATCATGTGCTTGTCTATCACATTTTTAAAATGTTGGACTAAGCCAAGGTGGTGGTGCATTCCTGGAATTCCAGTACTTGGGAGGCTGAGATAGGAGGGCCAGAAGCTTGAGGCCAGCCTCAGCAACTCGGTGAGACCTTGTTTCAAAATACAAATTAAAAAGGGCTAGATGCCGGGCGTGGTGACACATGCTTGTAATCCCAGCATTTGGGAGGCTAAGACAAGAAGACTGTGGTTCGTGGCCAGCCTCAGCTACTTACTGAGGCCCTTGGCAACTCAGTGAGACCTTGTTTCAAAATAAAGAATAAAAAATAGAGTTGGGAATGTAACTCAGAGGTAGAATATTCCTGGGTTCCATCCCCAGCGTTACAAAAACAAACAAATGAACAAACAAACAAACAACCTGGAGATGTAGCTCAGAGGTAGCCTGCCCCTGGGATCCAGAAAAGTGTTGGTATCTTCCTTTTATACAGTGCTGAATAGCTGAGAGCAAGCGCTCTTAGGTTTATGGCTTCATCATCTATGGCTCTTGCCAGCTGCATGACCTGAAATCCTTACTAAATGTCCCCTCTTTTCGTTTTCCTCTTTTGTAGAATGCAAACAATATTCTACACTCTTCTTAAAAAGTGCTCATGAAGATTAAATGTTCATATACGTAAGACACGTAGAACAACGTCTTGTATATAACAATCACTAAGCCTATATTAGCTCAAGGAGTCACAGCCTGTACTGTGCAGGGGGCTGGAGGAGGGAAAATATTAATTAATGGAACACACAAATACATTTACCAACTCATGGCAAGTGACAGAAAGGAAAAGTGCCAGGTGCTATTAGAGAGCTAACAGGGGAACCAGATTTAGCCTGGCATTGTATTAGAGAATTCTTTAAATTTTAGCTTCTCCTACTGATGTGTGAATCGTTTGAAAGCAAGACTCACGTCTTAATCTTCCTTATGTAACTGTCAGTGTGCATGGTGTCTGCAGCCTAGCGGGGGCTCCGGACTGCTTTGGAAAGAGAGATTAAAGGAAGGAAGAAAAAAATTCTACAGGTATCACCACGAGAATATAAAGATATTCAGGCGAGTCTCTCCCGCAGGGGGTAGCGAATGATGCTCACTGGTGCCCGGGCCACCTGCAGGGCCCTGGGCCTCCTGCTCGGGGTCAGCTCCCAGCGACTTCCCTGTCTGCAGCTTAATGAGGAGGTATCCATTTATGCATCAAGGCTCATTCGCTTTGTTCAAAGCAGTCCCTCAGGTCTTCCCGGAGGACTGGTTTGCTTACTTTATACAGGATTTCTAGAATACTGCTGACATGTTTGATAATCAGGGAGTCTTTGGAAGGAGTGTTTATCTTGGGGAAAGGCAGAGCTGTTTGAAGGCAGGTTTTCTTCCTGTGAGAGCCCAGCTGTTTGAAAACAGGGCTGCCTTCAGCCTTGCCTGGAATCCAGAGGGAAGGAGAGACAGGATGCTGTTCTCTTGGCCACAAGTAACCTGGAAAGACGCTCCCACTTTGTGGACTACTGACCTGTCTGCTCCCAGTGTCACAGACAGGGATTGGAAAAGGAGGGATTGACTTTTTATTTTATTATGTGCTTTTTTTTATTGGTACATCATAGTCTCACATCATAATGTAAATCACATTGACAGTTGTATATATTGTATACAAAAAGCTGGGCATGGTGGCTCACATCTATAATCTCAGTACTTGAGAAGCTGAGACAGGAGAATTTCAGGTTTGAGACAAACCTCAGTAGTTTAGTGAGACTCTCAGCAACCTAGCAAGACCCTCTTTCGAAACCAAACAACAACAACACACACCACACAAAAAAGTTAGGAAGAAGGAAGGGATTGACTTGTTTGAATCTCTCTTTTTTTTGTGTGTGTGTGATACTGGAGTTTGATCCCAGGGGCATTCTACCTCCAAGCCACACACCCCCCCCCTCCTATTTTTATTCTTTATTTTGAAACAGGGCCTCACTAAGTAGCTGAGGCTGGCTGCAAACCTCACTAAGTAGCTGGAGCTGGCTGTGAACCTGTGATCCTATCTCAGGCTCCCAAATCCTGGGATTAGAAACATGCAGCACCAGGCCCGGCTTACATCTCTAATTTTAAATTCTGTTAATATAGTTGAAAGCTTATTCCAGAAAATGCAATGGAAATACTTAATGTTAGTGACAGTAATACCAGAAAACACTTATATGTCATTCATTATTTTCTAGGCATCATTCTGAGAGTTTGATATGTATAAATTTATATAACAATTCTATGATCCAGGTCCCATTCTTATCCCTATTTTGCACACAAAGGAACCAAGGCAAGAGAGCTTAACCAACTTGCACAACATCACATACTTAGTAGGTTAAAGAATGAAATTTTAGTTAACTGTTAAAGGAAGGTAGGGGCATTCCTGAATGTCTGCCGCGGGCCAGGTGCTGTCGGTGTGAGTGCACTTCTCTGTCCCTTTAATCTGGTCTCTTTTGAAACGGGGAGGGACAAATCTTTCAACATTATTCCATATCAAAAGTATGCTGAGAGAAGAAATTAGGGTCAACAAGAGTCTTGTTTCGTTTCAGAGCTCAAAGGCTGCTGGACGAGGATTTTCCCAGGCTGAGACTGGAGGGCACACCCTAGCTCTGGTGGAGACCCAGGACAGAAGACAGAAAAGAAAAAGAATGCATAGAGGAAAATGCAAAGGCAAACCGTGTGGACCGAAACACAGCCTCTTGGGAACACCAGCCTAACGGTTTGCAGCATTGTCTTCTGTATTTCAGGAGTATTCTCAGCCAGCCATGAGGGCTTCTGCTCTTGCCCAGCATAGAGGGTCTGTGCTGTCACTCACAGATTCTGTGTTGCGTGTAGGCGACACTCCATCTCATTCAACTGTCAAAATAGCTCTCCGAGCTAAATATTATAGTCATACAAATAAGTAGGCTGCAATCTAGATGGCCTAGCCACAGTGAGACAGCTAGCATGAGGCAGAGGAGGACCTAAACCCCACTCTGAAAAGCCAGGCATGGTGGCGCACGCTTGTAATCTCAGCATTCGGGAGGCTGAGACAGGAGGATCATGGTTCACAGCCTCAGCTACTTAGTGAGGCCCTTTGCAACTCAATGAGACCCTGTTTTAAAATAAAGAATAAAAAATACGGCTGGGGATGTAGCTTGGAGGTAGAATGCCCCTGAGTTCCATCCCCAGTACTGAAAAAAAAAAATAAAATAATAAACTCCACATTTCTGGTTCTGAAACCAACACACTGTTCATCACTCCAGACAATAGTGAAAGTAGCCCAGCCTGTAAGCGCCTTCCTTCTCCTTCTAAGTTAGCCGAGCTAACTAAGGTACCAGCTTAGTGCGTCTAAGTTCTCTGTCCCTTCTGTGCCCTTCAGCTTCTCCTCCCAGGGCTCAGGGGCCTGGGCTGCTCAGGAGGAAGGCAGCAAAACTGGGCAAGCTTGTCAGGTCCAGGAATGCTTAAGTGCTGGCTGTACCAGGTGGAGTCAGGAAGGACACAGGCCTGTTGGTGGGTCCCCAGGCATCCTTTTTATCCCCGAGAAGCTCAGTAACAGGCTATCAATCCCATCCTGAAACAGAAAGCATCATGCAAGGGCCCAGGCCTTGGCTTTGCATCTCCACTGAGGTGGCCAGCCCAGGAAGCATTAGCGCATTTTGCTTTTCTAGGAATAAAAGAACAGCAACTGTGTCCTTGAGTGTGTTAAACAATGTTAACTAGAGGAAGGGGTCGGGAGGGAGGTGCACGTGGTGGTTTATGGGCAGGAGATGAGAGAAACCACATGGCTCATTTGCCGGCACTAATGGATCTGAAGAGGGGAGCAGGATGCCAAGGGCGCTGCTGTCTTGAAATGAGAAGAACTGAGAACAAGGGAAGTCCATTAGTGTCGTGTTTGTGTTTCTCCTCCTCTGATGCTGGACTCCAGGCTCATGGGGAAGAAAAAGACCAACACTTTCCATCCTCAAGAGCTTTGCCCATTAGTGTCAAATTCTCCCAGTTGGGAGAAGGCAAAGAAACAGCAATGTAAACACAGGAATTCAAAAGCATTAGTGGACAGGGGGACAGACGCCTCTCTCTTCTGCAGTAATTCTGATGTCTTAGGAAGACACCTAGCTTATAATCAGGGCAGGGGCTGGTTCCTTCACCCTTCATACCTACACACTCATCAAGAGATTGCTTTGCCTTGCTGAGCGTGGTGCGCACGCTTGTAATACCGGCGCTTGGGAGGCTGAGACAGGAGGATCGTGTAGGTTCGAAGCCAGCCTCAGCTGGCTTAAGAGACCCTGTTTCCAAATAAAATATAAAATAGGGTCTGGGAGTGTAACCTGGAGGTAGAAGGCCCCTGGGTTCCATTCCCAGTACCCCCCAAACAAACAAACAAACAAAGAGATTGTTTTACCTATACATGGTCTTACTAACTAAAAATTCATTAAGTCATCAAAAAGCCAAGTGAGGTGGTGCACACCTGTAATATCAGTACTTGGGAGGCTGAGACAAGAGGATCACAGCTTGAAGGTCAGCCTCAGCAACCTAGCAAGCTTCAGCAACTTAGCGAGTCCCTGTCTCAAAATAAAAAATAAAAAAGAAAGGGATAGGGATGTAGCTCAGAGGTAGAATGCCCCTGGGCTCTATCCTCAGTACAAAAAAAAAATAGCCACCATACAACACGACCTATAAATCAGGAAATTCATGTACCATAGCTCTGGGCCATTCTTAATTTTACTAAAAATTGTTTTGATCGGCAGAGATAAGAAAGATCACTATAAAATAATAATAGTCAATATTTTTAAGCACTTAATTTGGGGCCAGTGCTTTATAAGTTCTAACTCTGGCCTGCTTAACTCCTACAGTGGTGCCAAGAGGTAGGAAGTAGTCATACATCCACTTTCTATTCTCTCAAATGAGAACAAAGATCTGGGCGTGGTGGCACACACTTGTAGTCCCAGTACTTGGGAGGCTGAGACAAGAGAATCACAGGTTCAGAGTCAGCCTCAGCTACTTAGGGAGGTCCTCCACAACTTAGTAAGACCCTGTTTCAAAATAAAGACTAAGCCAGTTGTGGTGGCACACGCTTGTAATCCCAGCATTTGGGAGACTGAGATAGGAGGATAGTGGTTCACGGACAGCCTCGGCTACTACTTAGTGAGGCCCTTTGCAGCTCAGTGAGACCCTGTTTCAAAATTAAGAATTAAAAAAAAAATAGGGCTAGGGGTGTAGCTCAGAGGTAGAATGCCCCCTGGGTTCAATCCCCAGTACTGCAATAAATAAATAAATAAATAAATAAATAAGAACAGAGACACAGGGGAATAAGTGTTTCATCAATTTTTGTTCTCTAAGAAACTACCACAATATTAGGTGACCAAAAACCCAGCTCGGGAATTTGGACAGGGCACAGGAGGAACAGCTCTACTCTGCTTCATGAAATCCAGGACCTCAGCTGGTGTGACATTACTTTAGTATCTGGGAGCTGGTCAGGCATCTCTCTCTGTGTGGTTTCTACGCAAGAGTAACTGGAACCTCCTCCAGGTATGGAGGCCTCAAGTGTGGTTGGACGTCTTCCATGGTGCCCAGGGATACAAGAGCAGGGGTTCCAAGATCTCTCAGCAGGCTACGAGGCTTCTTATGATAGCCTGGGGGTTCTAACAAGTCGCTAAGACTAGCCCAAGATTTAAGGGAAAGGGAATGGGGACTCATTCCTTCTTCTAATTAGGAGGATTACCAACAATGGTAGAGTCATTTTAAATCTGCCACAGTATAAAATCAAGTCGTAGAGCTCCTCAGCTGAAAAAAAAAAAAAACATTACCATTAAATCTAAGTAGTTGGGCTTCCATAGTATTGAGAAAAATCCAGTGATCAGTAGAAATGTAGGCATTCACTTAGAGTTCAGTTGTTTGAAAAATTCAGTTTTTCTAAAGATGTAAAATTTATTTCCTCTCTTCCTCAAATATTTGTCAAAAACTACCTCTGTGTCATCCACCATCCTGAGTGCTAGCAATTAAAACTTAAAAAATGATTAAGACTACTGTCTTTGTTTTTAAATGTCTTATAGTCCAATGAGGGGAACAATATGTATTTAATTTTTGTTCAGTGGATTAATGCCACATGGTAGGCACTAATACTGAAACTGAGGAGTAAACACCAAATTCCAGCTTAGGGGACTGGGAAAGCTTTTCAAAGGAAACATGTTTTGAATTATATCATAGAGGATTAAGAGGAACTTTCCAGGTGTCATGAACTACATTTATGTCCCACCAAAATTCTTATGTTGAAGCCCCAACTCTCATTATAGCAGTGTTTGGAGAAGTAGTTAAGCACACATAAGGTCATAAGGCTGGAGCCCTGTCCAAATAGACTCTGTTTTCATAAGAAGAGATACCAGACAGCTTGTGCTTTCTACCAGGTAGGGGAACAGTGAGAAGGTGGCCTTCTCCAAGCCTTGACAAAAGCCCTCATCAGAAACCAAATGGGGCTGGGCACGGTGGCGCACGCTTGTAATCCCAGCATTCGGGAGGCTGAGACCTGGGGTATCGCAGTTCGCGGACAGCCTCAGCTACTTAGTGAGGCCCTCTGCAACTCAGTGAGATCGGTTTCAAAATAAAGAATAAAAAAAATAAGGCAGGGGGTGTAGCTTGGAGATAGAATGCCCCTGGGTTCCATCCCTAGACCCTCAAAAAAAAAAAAAAACCAACCAAACAAACAAACAAACAAACAAAAAAAAACCAAATGGGCTGGAATCTGCTCTTGGACATTAAGCCACCAGACCCGTGAGAAAATGAACTTGTGTTGGTTAAGCCACCCAGCTGGCAGTGTTTGTTACAAAAGTCCCAAACTGATTAATATAGCACAAAAAAGGGCAGGAGGCACATCCATGGTGAAGCAGCAGCATATTGAGGGGAGCAAGGGTGCAAAGGAGCCCAGCCTCAGTAAATGCAGGAAGGAGCCCATCAGCACTGAATGGGGAAACACCAGAGAGAGCCCAGAGGTAGGTATCTTGCCTTGAATTTCTGAATTAACCAGTTCTGGGGATATGCCTGACCTCTGAACCTCTTCTTAAGAGAGGTTAAGTAAGTTTTCTGTTCTTTGCATACTAAAGTATTGAGTTATTTAGGATGAGTTCTGCCTGTTGGTTATCAGAATCCCAGAATAATAATGATTTAAGTAATATAGAATCTTTTTCCTTTGGTCTTTTTTTTGGGGGGGGGTACTAGAGATTGAACCCAGGGGCATTCTACCTCTGAGCTACACCCCCAGGTCTTTTTATTTTTATTTATTTTTGCTTTTAAAACAGGGTCTCACAAGGCTGTTGAGAGTCTTGTTAAACTGCAGAGGCTGTCCTGGAATCTGAGATCCTCCTGTCTTGGCCTTGCAGATACTGGGATTACAGGTGGTGCTGCTCTGCTTTTTACTGTGAGGATGGCTGTATCATTTCTACTGACTTTCTCATTTCCTTTCAACACTATGAATGCTGAATGTACATATTGCATTTGACTTCTACTTTCCTTCTCATACCCCATACTTATTAGCTCATTTTTCCCCCCTGATGGTACTAGGGATTGAACCCAGGGGTCTGCTACCTCCAAGCTACACCCCCAAGCCCTATTTTACTTTTCATTTTGAAACAAGGTCTCATTATGTTGCAGAATACTTCACCAGGTTGCTGAGACTAGCCACAGATCTGCAATCCTCCTGTCTCAGCCTCCCAAGTGCTGGATTACAGGTGTGTCCCACTACACTGGCTGCAGCTATTGTTTTTTCTTTTTTCAATTTTTCTCTACTTACTGCACTGAAGGGGTCCTTTTCACATGAATTGTTCTTTTCTGACTGGAATCTACATCTCTTCCCCACACAGCCTCTGTGTAATACTATCAAGCATGTTCTCTGAGAACTGGGGCCAGCGTCTGTTGATCATTTATCTCCCAATACAGTGCTCTTAGACTTTCTTATCTCATATTGGGATAGTCAGAGGCCACCATGCCCTGCTAAATCATTCTGGCTGGTTCACTTCAGGATCCCGCCTAGATTACACCCTGAGTCCTAACCAGATGAGAGAAGCAGAGTTGTAATGAGAGAGTTCAAGGGACTTGTCTGGTCTTCGGAGGGGCCTCAGATCCTGGTGGCTTCCTGTTCCTACAGCAGGCAAAGTAAATCCCCCCAAATCAACCCCACCACCCTTAAAGTGATTCTTGCAAACCTAAACCAAAAACAAACTTATCTGATGTCTAATCATTTCTTTTTTACTTAATTTTTTTTTTATTTTGCAACAATCCATGAGATTTAGAGACTTTAAAAGACTTTAAAAGATAATTCGCAGCTATTAAATGGTGGAGCTCAGACTGAAAGCAGATTCTTCTGATAACAAAAGCCATTTGCTTGACTTTCAAGCCCCACGTAGCTATTAGTGAGAATATGCCGGCAGCGGCGCTTCAGGGTGGCCTCGTCAGCTGGCTGACTGCGTGTGCTGGGCCTGGCATCTCTTCCTCTACCGCTCCTACTTTGTAGAATCTTCAAAGCAAACTTTAGTTTTAAATACAGATATTGAGGTTCTAGAAGTTGATGGACTTGGCCACGGCTACAAAATCAGGACGGTCTTGATGGGGAGTAGAAGTGAGACATTTTAAACACCCAATCCAGTGAATGGCACATATCTGATGTTCAGTTAATGTTTTTAAAAATGAAGGAAAGCTGGCATGGTGGCGCACGCTTGTAAGCCCAGCATTCGGGAGGTTGAGACTGGAGGATTGTGACACCCAGACAGCCTCAGCTATTTAGTGAGGTCCTCTGCAACTTAGTGAGACTCTGTTTCAAAATAAAGAATAAAAAAAATAGGGCAGGGGGTGTAGCTCGGAGGTCAAATGCCCCTGGGTTCCATCCCCAAACCCGCAAAAAAAAAAAAAAAAAAAAAGAAAAAAAGAAAAAAAAAGAAAAGAAGGAAGAACCTGGGCATGTTGGCACACAACTATAATCTCAACACTTGGGAGGTGGAGACAGGAGGATCACAGGTTCGAGGACAGCCTCAGAAACACGGTGAGACTCAGCAACATAGTGAGATTCTGTTTGCAAACAAACAGGAAAAGGGGGCTGAGTGTGTAGCTCGGAAGTAGAAAGCCTCTGGATTCAATCACCATTATGACAAAAGAAGAAGAAAATGATGATGATGAGGAGGAGGACAAAGAATGAAAGATGGAAAGAAAGAAGGAATAGAAGGGAAGAAGGGAAGGAGAGTCTCCTTACAACTTCTAGCCACGGCCAATACCCAGGCAGCAATGACAGTGCTGTCCGCCATTCCTCCACCCTCGGGAGCCACCCAGTCTGTGTTCTGCAGCCCATAAGCTTATTTCCTAGAAGCTCAGTGTTGAGGATCCCTAAGGCCGCCATAACGCTGGTCCTCAGTGAGTCATCCTCTCCTTCCATCTGTTTATATAGCAAGTCTAACCGCAGCCATCGCTGCTGATTACATGCTGGAAATGACCTAACGTTTTATTTAATGATCTCCAATCATTTCCATCTGGTCTGTGGGTGGCTTCACAGTCATTATTCATCAATGGAACTTTGGGAACACAAACACATATGTATGTATATAATAAAACCTCAATAATTTACACTAATTGGAGAGAAGGCCTATCTGAATGAACGAAAAGTTTCTTTTATTACTTTCAAACTTATGATGTAATTAACCACCTAATGGGCCTGTGGCTAGGTGGAGGGAGCACTGGAACAGGAGTCTTCTGAGCTGCTGGACTCTGTGGAGGAGAGAGATGAAATGAGCGGAGGGCGACACGTAGCCTAGGTTCCACACGATGCAGTGCTAAGCATGGTGGTCGCACCTTGGGGTAGGATCCTTAGATTTGTAGGCCCGGATGCGTAAAATTATTGGTATTGCAAGAAGTGATCCACTCTACGAGGGCAGGGCATGTCCAATTAATGTCAACATGTTATAGCAATTCCTGCACACCCATGTTTATCGTGGTACAATTAATTCACAATAGCTAAATCATGGTGCACGTCAACAGATAAATAGATAAACAAATTGTAGTATATATACCTATGTATATTTGTGTGTTATTCAGCTATAATAAAAGAGCAAAATCATGTTTTTTGCAGGAAAATGGATCATTCCAGAGGTTGTAACATTAAGAGAGATGTCAGACTTAGAAAGACAAGCATGGTATGCCTTCCTTCCTATGTGGACTCCACGGGAAAACAGAAGACAAAGAAGTAACAGGAAACTATTAGAAAAGAAGGGAATCAGAGTCAGGGGAAGGGTGAAGGAGGGCAGTGGGGGTGGGTGTGATCAAAGTATGTTATATGCATGTATGGATAGGCCACAATGAACCCCATTATTCTGTATAGCTAATTTTGTACTAATAAAAACATTATGAAAAAGACATGTGCAAGTACACATCATAAGGAAATGAATCATGGTAAACAAAATCCTATGTGACTGAATAAAAAATCAAAGATAATGTGTTAGTTTCATTTGAAAATCATCATTCAAGCTGTGATGACACAGGCTTGTAATCCCGGTACTTGGGAGGCTGAGACAGGAGGATTCCAGGTTCAAGGTCAGCCTCAGCTACTTAGTGAGGCCCTCCACAACTTAGTGAGACCCTGTTTCAAAATAAAAAATGGGGCTGAGGGTGTAGCTCGGAGGTAGAATGGCCCTGGGTTCAACCCCTAGTACCACAAAATAAAAAAAGAAAAAGAAAAGAAAATCATCATTCATGTAAGATCAATATATCTTGGATTATGAGTACATTATTTCTCATGTAGAAAAGTTCTAATAGCAAGCCAATTTTGATTCATTAGGCTAAATTCCCTCCTCTCTCTCTCTCTCTCTCTCTCTTCTCTCTCTCTTTCTTTCTCTCGTTACTGGGGATTAAACTCAGGGGCATTATACCTTTAAACTATACTCACAGCCCTTTTTATTTTTTGTTTTGAAACAGGGTCTTGATAGGCTGCTGAAAGCCATGCTACACTGCTGAGGCTGTCCTCTGATCTGTGATCTTCCTGTCTCAGCCTCCTAAGTACTGGGATCACAGGTAAGTGCCACTATACCAGGCTACTAAGTTACACTTTGCTGCAAGGAACAGAAGTCAAAATTCAAAATAGGTTGCACAAATAGGGGAAACTGGTGGTTTCTGTATAGTAATGGGAAGTCCAAAACAGAGTGAGATCAATTGGGTTGACTTAGGCACTCAGCCAGAGTACAAAGTCAGCTTTTGCTTAAGTGCGTGTCTGTGCCATGTGAGCACCTGTGCAGGTGCACATGCTCCATCTCTGCCTGGCATGACGTCAGGTTCACACCAAGGATGGCCTCTTATGGGGGTGAAATGGCTGCATTGGTTTTACTTCTATGTACCACATAGCCCAGAATGGCGCTGAACTGAAAGAGAGCAGGAGGGAGAGAAGGAAAGAGGGAGGGAAAGAGGAAAGGAAGGAGGGAGAGAGTAGTCTGGAAGTTGAGAATGCAATTATATTGTATTTACATAAATTACTCTTATTTTTGTGGTACTGGGGGAGGAACCCAGTACCACAAAATATTTCATATTTTTATTTGGAAACAGGGTCTCACTAAGTTGCTGAGAGCCTCACTAAGTAGCTGAGGCTGGCTTCGAACCTATGCAATCCCCGTCTCAGCCTCCCAAGCACAGGGATTACAAGTGTGCGCCACCACGCCCGGCCATAAATTACTCTTAGTAAAATGCTCAGAGCCACGTGTAGTGGTGTGCACATGTAATCTCAGTACTTGGGAGGCTGAGGCAGGAGGCTCCCAGATTCAAGGCCAGCCTCAGGAACTTAGCAAGACCTTACTTTAAGATAAAAAATACAATAAAAAGAGCTGGGCATGTAGTTTGAAGGTAGGATGCTCCCTGTGTTCAATCCCCAATCCCCAGCCCCTCTCCCCGCAGTGTGCTTGGGAAGCATAGAATCAAAAGAGTTTCCTGGATAAAAGTAATGTCCACACCATCCAGCTTGCCGGCATTCCTCTCTGGGACAGGGACAGAAGCAACATGGCCATCTCATGTTCTCTCGTTGCCCTTTCTAGTCCCAGTGCCAGCTTGGCCTCCCTTTTCTTTGTCATCTTTCAGTAGGAAGGCTACAATAAAACTCATTAGACAACAACCTTTGTTTTCCCCTACCGGTATTCTTGTTACATGCTACTGCACCTTCCTCTCAATTGCCTTGCCTAGACTCGGAAAACATCCCTGTTTATTAGACACTTCGAGTGGTGGTTGACCTTAGTCTGCTTCTGCAGCTCCTGCCTGGCTTCCCTCTAAGGCAGGATCCCCATCGAGTCTTGGAGAACATTAGGTCAACTTAGTTAAGCTCTTTTTGTAAGGCAGCTACCAAAGTCAATGCAAAAGTAATGCAGACTGCACACATGTTCCATCTAATTCACACAGGGTGTTATTTCCATTTGGAAAGGTTGAGGACCTGGCCCAACATCGCAAGGCCTTCGCTGCTTCCCATGTGTCCTACGGTCCTCTGAGAAGCAGAGCTATCAGCTATCACTCTGCCATTATCCTTGTGTGTGGCCTCAGTTTCTTCATCTGTAGGAATGATAGGGGTGGACTAGATGATCTTTGAGATTGTATTTAATTCTAAGATGTTATGCATTTATGTAAGGAACTAAGCTCTTATTTAGTCTGCTTTTCCTGGACGGGGTCAGGTATAATTAGTAGTGTACAATATGCAAATAAATGTGGCAGAGGGCCTTGAAAACTTTTTATTTCTTCCTTCTGGTTGAATACTACTCTTGAAATTATCTTGAAAGCCAAAGGATAAGCTCCAGCCTCACTGTGGCAAAAGATGGGCACCAGGATCAGAGATTGACATACCCGGGGGATGTTCAGGGTCCTCTCCTGTTAAGAAGCATGTTGTCGCCTCTGATTCTTTTTATGGGTTTGATAAATTAAGAAATATCATCATAAACTGGGCATGGTGGCTCACGCTTGTAATCCCCACGCTTGGGAGGCTGAGGCAGGAGGATTGCACAGGTTCGAAGCTAGCCTCAGCTACTTAGTGAGGCTTTCAGCAACTTAGTGAGACCCTGTTTCAAAATAAAATATAAAATAGGTCTGAGAAGAGGGTTATCCTGGAGGTAGAAAAGCCCCTGGGTTCCATCCTCAGTACCACCACCAAAAACCAATATATATATATCGTGGTGCATGCCTCTAATCCCAGTACTTGAGAGGCTGAGAGAAGAGGATCACACGTTTGTGGCCGGCCTCAGCAACTTAGTGAGGTCTTCCACAATTTTGTCAGAACTCGTTTCCAAATATCAAAGTAAAACAGGGCTGGAGGTGTAGATCAGAGGTGGAATGAAGGCCCCTAGGTTCCATCCCCAGTATCACACACACACACACACACACACACACACACACACACAAAAAAAAAAAAAAAAAAAAAAAAGAAGGAAAGAGAAAGAAAGGGAAGAAAGAAAGAAAATAAACACACCATAGCATCTCAGCATTTAGTACTGAGCCAGAGTGCAAATTAATCAACTTTTATCACTTTGGTTTGTCTAGAGAAGAGGAAGAGGAAGAGGAGGAGAAGATATTCTCAATGGGGGAAAAAAAATCTAAGCAAATGAATGCCCCCAGGATGGTTTTATTTGCACTTAGGTAGCAGTGGCTATTCTTTTCTTTTCGTGTTAACCTCTTCTTTTTCAGAAACAATGCGAGGCAGTGTCTGCGGAGCCTCAGTCCCTACTGTGCAGTAGAAGCAGAATTAAGTTCATACATATTCAGGAAAATTAAAAAAAATGCTCTTGCATATGTGAGCCAATTGATTTAATTAAATTTGCTTGAGTGGCCTTCTCAGTGTCTTCTCTGCTACAGAATGGTATGGTGCCTTGAGCACCAAACAGGGAGTCTGTCTGGGGTTGAACTCTCCGTTCTGCCCGTGTGGGTGGTGTGGCCTTTTGTCTCAGGCCTCGCTGCGGTTTGTCCTCCACCACTACCAGTTTGATGCAGGTTTTTTTTCACATCCTTCATTTCTTTAGTCACCATGCTTACGTGTTTCTCAACCTTATTGAACACCTGGAGTATATTTAGCAAAACTTTAAATTTCTATTAAGTGCACCATCTATAGTATCTATTTCTATTGGTATTAATTTTTTTCTTCGTTAGTTGGCCCGCTATTTATTTTATTTTGTTTTTTCAGTGCTGAGCATCAACTCCACGGCCTCGTGCTAGGCAAATGCTCTACCACCAAGCTATAGCACAAGCCCAGGCCTGCTAACTTTCCATCAGATGGCAAGCATTGTGACTTTTCTGTATTCGAATGCAGATATTTTTTGTTTGTTTGTTTTTCAATCTTTTAAACATTTTTTTAAGGTTTATAATTTGTTTTCAATTGCATTTGAGTTACTTGGAAACCAATTTGGGGGTGTTACTTGGAAACCAATGGACACTTTTGACTTGCTTTGTTCTGTTAGGCCTGTCAAGAACAGTAAGGTTTACTTAGCCCCACCACTGACAGTGAGGGTTTGCTTAGCCCCACCACTGAGGCAGTGCCTTCCCAACCCTCCCTTCTCTAGCCCACGTGCTAGGTTGGCTTTTTCTTTGCCGCACAGAGACAAATGTGTTCCCGACGCTGGCTCATTTTAGACATTGCTCTTTTCTGATGGTCTTTCTTTGTTTCAGATGTTTCTCTGTACATGCTGATCAGTACTTAGCTAAAGTTGCAAGGGGTCCCTTGTGCCTCTCTTTTAGCTCTTTCCATGTGACTCCTTCACAGACCTCTACCCAGATATTTTAGTTGTGTTGTCTTCCTAGAACCACCCAGAATTCAACATTTAAACTGCTGGGTTTTGTTTGGTACCCACCCTCTCTTTTTACTTACTGCTTTTATTTTTCTTTTTGGATTCTTTTAATACTTTTATTGGTGTATTATAGTCTCATAATGTATTTCATGGTGATAGTGACATACATGCCCACAGACTGGAGTTTGGGAATTGGCACTCCAGTGTTCCCTTAGGGTCCTGGTCCACCTCCATCTTTCTGTGCAGTTGCTGCCTCGGAATTGCTGTTCTCATCAGTGGAAGTCCCGCTACGCCCGCCTCCCCTGCACACTGCTTCTCCCCTGGGAACAGTGGTAAGCTGTGGACAGCTCCTCTACCCCTGCTTCACTCACTCCCCTGTGAGGACCACGTGGTCACTGCCAGCTGCAGAAGCTCCTCCAGGTACCCTCGGTGTGCACCAGATGGATTTTACTGGACTTCTGGGTGACTCCCTTGGCAAGGTTCTCTTAGGAAATGTTGGCCATTGTGGTGATGTGACCTTCATAGTCTGGTCCTTCTCCTCCTCTGAATCCAGGGCCTGGAAGGCTTCTCAAACTGTTGCCTGATGCATTTTCATGATACAAGAAAATGGATGAGGATTCCTGGGGCAGAGGGGCCAGGGCTGGGAGTGTAGATCGAAGTTGCCTATGACATAGAGAAAATTTCTTTAAAATTTCATTCAAGTTTATATGATTGTTATATTCTACTACATAACACCCATTTTTTTTAATAGAAAAAAACCCACTCTTTTACTTACTTGTGATAGGGTAAAAGGAAGGCTCTAAATATACTTCTTAACTGGACATGGTGGTGGGCACCTGTAATCCCTGTAATTTGGGAGGCTGAGACAGGAAGATTGCAGGTTCAAGGTCAGCCGCAGCAATTTAGTGAGACTCTCAGCCACTTTGCAAGATCCTGTTTCAAAACTAAAACTAAAAAGGGCTGGAGGTACCTTGGGGGTAGAATGCTCCTGGGTTCAATCCCTACCACCAAGTTAAAAACAAACAAAGACAATTTGCTTCTTCTAAATATTCGCTTCTTCTTCTTCCTCTCTCTCCACCTGGAATTGAACCCAAGGAGATTCTACCTCTGAACTATATCTCCAGCCTCATTTTCTTTTTTTTTTTTGAAACAGGTTTTCACTAAATTGCTGAGAGGCTTACTATGTTGCTGAGGATATCCTTGAACTTGTGATTCTCCTGCCTCAGCCTCCCAACTACTAGGATAATAGGCATCACCTCCACACCTGGCTCTAATTTTTGATGTTATTATTCTGTAACGCACACGCCATAGTTTATGAAAACATATGGCCTTTTCTTTTTGCGGTGCTGGGGATTGAACCCAGAGGCATCCTACCTCGGAGCTACATCCCCAGCTCTATTTTTTACTCTTTATTTTGAAACAGGGTCTCACTAAGTTAGTAGCTAAGGCTGGCTGCAAACCTGCCATTCTCCTGTCTCAGCCTCCCAAGTACTGGGATTAGTAGCGTTCGCCACCATGCCCGGTTTAACATATGGCCTTTTCTTTCAGTCGTATGCTCCTTGAATCAGGTCTGAAAAAGTTTCCAGCAGCAGAAAATAAGAAATGGTAATCAGGAGGACACAAGCTCAGGAGAGCCCCTCCTGTGGTCAAGAGCATTGCTAGACAAAGTATGAGGATCAGCCAGGTATGCAGAATCTAGTGTTCAACTCCAACCTGCTGAAACAAAATCTGCACGCAGGGCATTCAAATGCGCACTAAAGACTGCAAAACACTGATCCTAAGAAACTGATTTTTTCTTAACTATATTTTTTCTTAACATTTTTTTCTAAACTGATATTTTTTTTTAAAAAAAGCAATAACATGCAAACATGCTCAGCATCACTAATCACTGTGAAATGCAACAGTCACAATGAGATTCCACTTAATGCCCATTGGAATAACTATTAAAAGTAAAATGCAACAACAGAAAATGATAACTGTTATTAGGAATGCCGAGAAATTGGAACCCTCACATACATTGCTGGTGGGAATGTAAAATGTGCAGCCTCTGTGGAAAGCAGTAGGTGGTTCCTCAAGAAATTATACACCATATTATCATACAATTCAGCTATTCCATTTATGGGTACACATTCCAAAGAGTTGATAGCAGAGACTCATATGTTCACATTTTTCATAAAAGCCAAAAAGTAGAAACAACCCACATATTCACTGACAGGTGAATGGCTTGATAAAATGAGGTTTATATACAGTGGCATGTTACTTAGCCATAAAATGGAATGAGATTCTGGTATCTACTAGAGTGTCAATGAACATTGAAGACATTATGCTAAAAGTGAAAGAAGCAAAAATCTGCACACAAAAGAACAAAATTTTAGCAGTTTTATGTGACACAGGAAAGCTTGTATATTTTTATTCCAACTTTGAGGAAGAAGTAAATAGCTGTGAAATATGATTGGACAAAGAGAATAAGAACTAAAGGGAATAAATTAGTGGAACTTAATAAGGGCTTTTATACACATTTTCTCTATCTCTGTGGTTTCAGAGATAAGGCCTTTTCTCTCCTCTGTGAACAGGAAGGGAACCTCTGGAATGAGAAGGGAGAAGGGAGAGGGGAAATGAGAGAGACATTCCTGTGCCTGCTCTCTTCTCAAATGCCCATGCAACATATTTAGGGGTGGTGGTTTGTTGTTGTTGTTTTATGGCAACAGGGATGGAACTCAGGAGTATTCTACCTTTGAGCTACACTCCCAGCCCTATTTTTTTTATTCTTCATTTTGAAACGGGGTGTCACTGAGTTGCAAAAGACCTTACTAAGAAGCCAAGGCTGTCCTCAAACCATGATCCCCTTGTTTCAGCCTCCTAAATGCTGTGATTACAAGCGTATGTCACCACGCTGGGCTAGGGTAGTATGTTTTAAAACCCATCATGATCATAGAAATAGCAATTCTATGTGTTTGCAAAACCTGCACTTTTTTTTTTTTCAGGATTCTACAATGTTGGTAGCACTGGCAGGTAGAGCAAAGAGCTGAGGAATCCAGTTTACATTCATTTTGCAAAGCAGGAAATTAAGGCAAAGATAAAGTGACCACATATTATAGGTCCCAATCCTGAATTTTCATAAATATCTCATGATGAATCATTTCTTTTTTAAAAAGTTTTATTGGTGCATTGTAATAATACATCTTAATGGAGTACAAGATGGTAGACATGTACATATCACTTATTTAGACCTTCCCTAATTGCCACTCATGAGAGATCATTTCTTTTTTCTTTTCTTTTCCTTTTTTTTTCGTGTGTGTGTGTGTGTTACTAGTGGTGGAACCCAGGGGCTTTTCTACCTCTGGGCTATACTTCCAGACCTATTTTATAGTTTATTTGGAAACACGGTCTCACTAAGTTGCTGAGAGCCTCACTAAATAGCTGAGGCTGGCTTCAAACCTGTGCAATCCTCCTGTCTCAGCCTCCCAAGCGCTGGGATTACAAGTGTGCGCCACCACGCCCGGCATGAGAAATCATTTCTAAGCCAGCATCAGCTTCTCCACAGGGTACCTTGATGTAGCACAATGTGACCTGTACCTCTTGATTAAAGGACGGTGGAATGGGCGAGAACTAGCTGTCCCTTGGAATTCTCAACCCTCCTCTGGACTTGAGGCAAATCCAAGTGCCTTCTTTGTACAAAGGTGCCAAGAATTTGGCTACTGCTGGGCTGGGATGTTCTGTTTGTTTTGGTCCAGAGTCCTTCCTGAAGATGGAGGTGCAGATGGGGAGTGGCCAAGTGCAGCATGTGGCAATCATGCCAGCTAGTGGCCACAGGAGGTATGAACCTCAAACACGGGGAGGGACCACCTGCTCAGGTTGCCTCAGCCTCCATACCAGGAGCTTCCATTCCTCGCTTTACACCTGAGGGGAAGGAGCCGACCTAGAGAGAGGTGAGGTGTTCAGGGTGTGGATGTGGATGAAGTCAGGATTAGAATCCGGTTGCTTAGATCACAGCTCTTCTAAGACATCGATTAAGCTCGTTCAACAACAATAACAATGCTCCTGGGTTCTATCCACAGACCCGCAACAAAACAGAACAAAACAGTCAAATTATAAAAATACGCTTTCAGTGACTTTTTTTCTTTTTTGCAGTGCTAGAAATTGAACCCAGGGTCTTGTGCATACTAGGCAAGTGCTCTACCACTGAGCTACACCCTAGACTCCTCTATTGACATAATTTTTTTTTAAAATTTCAGAGTCATTGGCATTCTGATAGGGATTATAGGGAAGATCAAGAGCCCTCATGAGATATTTATGAAAATTCAGGATTGGGACCTATAATATGTGGTCACTTTATCTCTGCCGTAATTTCCTGCTTTGCAAAATGAATGTAAACTGGATTCCTGAGCTCTTTGGTCTACCTGCCAATGCTACCAACATTGTAGAATCCTGAAAAAAAAAAGTGCAGGTTTTGCAAACACATAGAATTGCTATTTCTATGATCATGATGGGTTTTAAAACATACCACCCTAGCCCAGCGTGGTGATGTATATATATTTTTTAATACTATTTTTTTCTTCAACATTTCCATACTATTTGAACCAAGGGGTATTGAACCAAGGGGTATTGAACCAAGGGGATTGAACCAAGGGGTATTTTTCAATTGAAATTATCTATCATGTATGTATGTATGTATGTATGTATGTATCTATCATCTATCATGGTACTGGGACTGGAACCCAGGGGTCATTTTATCTCTGAGCTATATCCCCAGTCCTATTTTATTTTTTTATTTTGAAACAGGGTCTTATCAAGTTGCTGAGGACCTTGCTGAACTGCTGAGACTGGCTCTGAATCTGCAATTCTCCTATCTCAGCCTCCCAAGTGCTGGGATTACGGGTGTGTGCCACCATGACCAGCTCCTTTTATATTTTTTATTTTGAGAGATGAATTCACTATGCTGGCCGGGCGTGGTGGCGCACTCTTGTAATCCCCCTTGGGAGGCGGAGACAGGAGGATTGTGCTGGTTCGAAGCCAGTCCCACTGGCTTAAGAGACCCTGTTTTCAAATTAAAAAAAAAAAAATACAAAATAGGTCTGGGAGTGTAGCCCAGAGGTAGAAGGGCTTCCAGGAACCCCAGCACCACCAAAAAAAAAAAAAAAAAAAAAAAAAAAAAATTTACTATGCTGCCCAGGTTGGCCTAATACTTTGCAAATTTCCTGAACTGCTGAGATTACACATGTATGCTACCGTGCCCAATTGGACATTTGATTTCCTATAAATAAAAATCATTTTTGTATGTGAAACTTTATGAGCCTGTATATTTTTAGATATTTATGTATATATTTATACTGATGTATATATACGCATTAATACCCAGTGAAAGTGAAATGTATATATACACATTGATGTATATATACACATTAATACCCAATAGAAGTGAAAATACTTATAGCATAGTTTTCTTTGGGGGATATTAGGGGTTGAACCCGGAGGCATTCTACCTCTGAGATATACCCTTAGCCCTATTTTATTTTTTATTTTGAAACAAGGTCTCGCCTTAGCAAGGGCATTGCTAAGCTGCTGAGACTGGCCTCGAGCCTGGTATCCTCCTGTCTCCACCTCCTAAGTACTGAAATTGCAGGTGTGCACCAGCACACTTGGCTGCCTACATCTTGATCTCCAATACCATTCTTCACTAAAATAAAGTGGGGGCCCTTAAAAACAGTTGGTTCCAGGATTGGAACAGTGCAGTTTCAAGATGGAATGGGAACATCTTGTTATTCCAGATAGTATGGAAATGTTGAAGGAAAAAAAAAGATGTCATAAGGACATAGTATCTAGTCTGTCTGGGCTTCTGATGGCCAAATCTGGAAAAATTTAAGCAACAGAACAATTAAGCACAGTAATTCTAAACCATTGCAAGACATAGTAATTCATGAGTCCATACTGATGGCAGATAAATGAAGAAGGAAGGATTTTTTCTTCCAGTAGAATGCCAAGGGCCAACTGCTGGAGGGGAAAAAACTCAATTTTGCAGCCATTCTGCTGAAGATTGGATTAGATGAGCATCTCTAGTAGATGCTAATCTGGAGGCAAATTTGGCCAAAGAGGAGAGAGAGTATTTCTATTTTTTAGTATCTTTTCACAAAGAAGAGATACTATAGTAATTTGCATGCATAAGACACATGCATGCAAAGAAGCATAAAAATCAGCAAGTGCGTAGTGGGGCTGTACTTAAAGCGTGCACATAATATCTCTAGTGAGGGACAGATGTGTTTATGGTGATCAAAATACAAAGCCCTAGGGAGGACATGGCCGCACTTGTGGATGATTCTGACTAAGAACAAACACAGAAACAGGATGATCATAAAAAGAGTAACTCTTGTTTCTTCTCTCTCTCTCTCCCTCCCTCGATCCCTCCCTCCCTCTCTCTTAAATGGGGAAGGAGCCTGGTATGGTGGCATATACCTCTAAGAATAGCACTTGGGATGACAGCAAGGCAAGGGAAGCTCATGCCCCCTGACTCTGAAGTTTGAGGCCAGCCTTAGTAACTTAGTGAGATTCTCAACAACCTCGTGAGACCCGGTTTCCAAATAAAAAATACAATAGGTCACGGGGTATGATGGTGCATGTTTGTAACTCCAGCATTTGGGATGCTGAGACAGGAGGATCACGGTTCGCAGCCAGCCTTGGCTATTTAGTGAGGCCCTCTGCAACTCAGTGAGACCCTGTTTCAAGATAAAAATTTAAAAAATAGGGGTGCAGTTGTAGCTCGCAGGTAGAATGTCCCTGGGTTCCATCCGTAGTATAGCACAAAAAAAAAAAAAAAAAAAAAAAGGTCTGAGGTTGTAGCTTAGAGGCAGAACACCCTTGGATTCAATCTCCAGTATTACACACATGCATGTGTGTGCACACAGACAAATAAATTATTAATTAAATAAAAAATTAAAAAGTGAGGAGGGACTATATTTTTCAAAAATATTAATGTCGCCGGGCGTGGTGGTGCACACTTGTAATCCCCGCGCTTGGGAGGTAGAGACAGGAGGATTGCGCAGGTTCGAAGCCACCCTGTTTCCAAATAAGAAAAGTATAAAAATAGGTCTGGAAGTGTAGCCCGAGAAGGGTTCCATCCTCACTACCATCCAAAAATATATATATAAAATATATATATGTTAATATAAAAGGCAAAGAGTATAGAATGGCTTCAGACTAAAGGAAGCTAAAGAGACATGACAACTAAATATAGTACCTGACCTCAGACTGGATCCTCTGGGAGAGGGATTATTTGTAGAGATGCTACAAATAATGTTAGATCAACTGTCAATATTGGAATAGGGAAGCTCGTTACATAATCTATTATTTAAGAGGTTTACCCTATTCTTAGGAAATACAAAGTACTAGGACCAAGATATACATTTACAAATAATATGGTAACATTTTAAAAAATGAGTGGATCTGGATTAAAAAACATATGGGTTTTTAATATTTAATTAATTAACTAATTAATTTATTGCGCTACTGGGGATGGAACCCAGGGACATTGTACTTCCGAGCTTCACCCTCAGCCTTATTATTTAGTTTTTTTATTTTTTGAAACAGGGTCTCACTGAGTTGCAAAGAGCCTCGCTAAGTAGCTGAGGCTGTCTGCAAACAGTAATCATCTGGTCTCTGCCTCTCGAATGCTGGGATGACAAATGTATGCCACCACGCCCGGCCTGGGTTTTTTTTTTTTTATATTTTCATTTTGTAACTTTTTTTAAGCTTAAAATTATTTCCAACTAAAACGTTGATTTATTTTTTTAACTTTATTTTGGTACTAGTTATTGAACCCAGGGGCATTCTACCTCCCCCAATTCTCTTTATTATTTATTTTTTATTTTGAAACAAGGTCTTACTATGTTGCTGAGAGTGTTGCTAAGTTGCTGAGGCTGGTCTCAAACCTGTGTTCCTTCTGTCTCAGCTTAAGTATTGGGGCACAGGCGTGCTCCATCATGCCTGGCTAAAAGTTAATTTTAGGGTAGCATATTTTAAAAGATCACTAAAATTAAGAAAGATCTTAAAGCATAGTGCTATTTAATAAATGAGATGCATGCATGTGAATTATTGTAGTGGTTAGATCAAGCCTTCCACATAACATTTGTTTGATTTACTAAGTAGACAAACGGTGGAAAATGAGCTCGTAGTGTATAATAGTTGTATAAAGACATGGCCTACACGCCTTCTTTTCCTGATCCATCTGTTTCTAGTGTCACAGGAAAAGTTCTAGGTATTCAAAATGAACCAGTTTGAAAACCAACTTAAAAAGTTTTCATTCTTAAAAACAAAAAGCACTGTTTATTTAGTCCACTATACTATGGAATTCATCCAGTAAAGAAAGGCGGATTAAGAGAAAAAAAAAACCCCAGCAACAAAGCTAATTTCTGAGATGACTAGCAATTCTAACAATTTATTTTCAACTAAGAAAAGTATAAGAAACCCTTATGCAAAGTCTTGTGGGAAGTGATTATTAATAGAATCAAAACACAAACCCCTATAACTACTATTTCTATGGCATTATATCATTATATTCTAGTTGTGTTGCCTATTTTGAACATTGTTTATTGTATCAGACACCTTTTGAGCACTTCTCACCTGTCTCTATGGCCTTTGGCAACTTGTTCCAGCCCAAGTCACTTAGCAACTAGGGACCAATTCCATAGGAGAACAATCTGACATCTCTTCTTTGTGTGTGTGTGTGTGTGTGTGTGTGTGTGTGTGTGTGTGTGTGTGTGTTACTGAGGATTGAACCCAGGGGCATTTGCCTCTGAGTTACAACTCTAGCCTTGTTTTACTTTTTATTTTGAAACAGGATCTTGCTAAGTTGCTGAGGGCCTTGCTAAATTGCTGAGGCTGGCCTTATATCTGTTATCTTGTCTCAGTCCCCCAAGTACTGAGATTACAGGTGTGTGCCACCATGCCCAGCACTGACATCTCTTTGCCTTATGCTTCTGTGTATCTTTTACCTTCTGTTCTGAGGCATGAGATCCCCAAGACATACAGTGCCCACATGTGTACAACTCAAGTGTATAGAGGGAATTTATACCACATGAGTAAACCTTTGATCAGTAGAACACTGAGGAAGTCTGGATGGACTATTGTATGAAGCGGT
Source organism: Muscardinus avellanarius (assembly GCF_963383645.1). Taxonomy (NCBI): domain Eukaryota; kingdom Metazoa; phylum Chordata; class Mammalia; order Rodentia; family Gliridae; genus Muscardinus; species Muscardinus avellanarius. The sequence goes on from NC_137788.1 coordinate 59,662,827, forward strand.
GTCTTACATGGTTTCTTGGAAGTCACTGTAGGAATCAGTGTTTAAAACCAAGGGGCGATCAGCTTCTTAATGCATTTTTTCATATTGGATCTCACATTTTCCTGCTTTGCTCTCCTTTGTCCTCACTCTTGTCCCCCAGGGATTGTATTCCATAATAAAACATCCTTGGTCTCAGGCTCCGCTTTCTGGGGAATCCAGGTTAAGACAGTTATTAGTTGCTCAATAAATATTAAAAATTCCAGGGAAGTCAAAGGTGCATACTTGACTTGTATTTTTATTTTGAGGCTTAGCACCCCCTAGTGGAATCTTTGAACCACACCAATAAATCCCCCCCAAAGAGTGTGTGTGTGTGTGTGTGTGTGTGTGTGTGTGTGTGTGTGTGTGAATGTGCGTGTTACACCATAAAGCATTCCAGGTAGGAAAGGTTTGAATAACACACAAGAAAATAAAGAAGGCTGCACGTCTGTCCACTCGAGATGTTAGTCTTTCCCTAACCCCCATGAATACCCACATCCTCATCAAAGTGGAAGAACTAACACTAACTCAACCCGAATCATGTAACATGAATTGAACACCAATAAAAGCTGGGCATAGTGGCACACACTTGTAATCCCACTACTTGGGAGGCCAGGACAGGAGGATCTCAGGTTCAAAGCCAGCCTATGCAAATTAGTGAGGCTCTTCCCAATCTAGTGAGACCCTGTTTCCAAGGCTGGGGTGTAGCTTGGAGGTAGAATGCCTCCGAGTTCAATACTCAATAAAAAAAAAAAAGGCAAAAACACCAATAAACAAAACAAATCCACAAAACAATAACAAAAAACACCAATAGAGCCTGGTGCAGTGGCACACACCTGTAATTCCAGTACTTGGGAGGCTGAGATAAGGAGAATCACAGGTTCAAAGGCAGACTCAGTAATCTAGCAAGACTCTCAGTACCAAAATAAATGAAGGAAGGAAGAAAGAGAAGGAGGAAGGAAGGAAGAAAAAGGAGAGAGGGAGGAAGGAAGGAAGAAAAAGAAGGAGGGAGGAAGGAAGGAAGAAAAAGGAGAGAGGGAGGAAGGAAGGAAGAAAAAGGAGGGAGGAAGGAAGGAAGAAAAAGAAGGAAGGAAGGAAGTCTGGTTGCTTTGTAGCAATTCATGTGATGGACCTTCCAGAGGATCTTCACAGAAAACAAAACTGATTCTTAGATATGTTTTATGTTGCTTTTGCCCCTTGTGGTATTTCTGTGTTGGATCAGTTCTCTGAGCTGGTTTTAGTATTTCATCTTTATCAACGAGGCTCTGATTTTATGAAGTGTTTACCATATCCTGCCACTTGTTAATCTCAGAAATCATATTCACCTGTGAAAGGTGGCTATATTTTTGCTACCCAGTGCCCATTTATGCTTGCTTTCTGTGCCAATGACGTCACCCTGTCCACTTTCAGCAATGAACTCTGTTTATGCAAGCCTAGGTCTAGGGTCCAGCTCACATACTTCATCAACAGTAAATGCTGCAGGGTTGGGCACACACCCAAATCTAGACCATAAATGGGAAGGAGACTGGATTTTGCAATGTTTGCTTGATCTTTTGGAAAGAGACTTTCCTCTTCTTCAGAACCAGATCTTGCAATGTTAGCCTGAAGCTACCAGGAACCGCCCTGTGAAGTCTGAGAATGGTGTCCGTGCAGAGGAAGCGGGGCTGTGTTGTGGACCCTGAGACATCACCCTGCTCCCGAATGAGGGCACTGGGGAAGCCAGCCCTTCTCATAGACTGCACAGTGATGCTAGCCATGAAGTCACTTTTTCTTTTTGTTGTGTATGTGTATCTGTACGTGTGGCACTGTGGATGGAACCCAGGGGCATTCTATCTCTGAGCTACACCCCCAAACCTATTTTATTTTTATATTGAAACAGGGTCTTTTTAGGTTGCTGAGAGCCTCACTACTTGCTGAGGCTGTCCTCAAACCTGAGTTCTTCCTCTCTCAGCCTCCCAGTACTGGGATTACGAGTGTGCGCCACCATGCTCAGCTTACCTTTTTTTTTTCTATTTAAACTGGATTGTGTGGGGACGTTTTAATCACTCACAACTAAAACAATTGTAATTGGTAAACTGATTTTTTTTTTTTTTTTGCGGTGCTGAGTATGGAACCCAGGGGCCTTCTACCTCTGAGTTACATTCCAAGACCTATTTTATATTTTATTTAGAAACAGGATCTCACTAAATTGCTGAGAGCCTCACTAAGTAGCTGAGGCTGGCTTTGAACCTGCACAATTCTTCTGTCTCAGCCTCCCAAGTACTGGGATTATAAGTGTGTGCCACCATGCCTGGCTAAACTGTTTAATTCTGAACTCAATCTTGTTCTGCACCCTACCATGATTCACTCTTGGTATTTTATTTATTTATTTATTTATTTATTTATTTATTTATTTATTGCTGGTCTGGGGATGGAACCCAGGGGCATTCTACCTCCAAGATACATCCCCTGCCCTATTTTTTATTCTTTATTTTGAAACAGGGTCTCACTAAGTTGCAGAGGGCCTCACTAAGTAGCTGAGGCTGTCAGCGAACCACAATCCCCAGTCAGCTTCTCGAATGCTGGGATTATAAGCGTGCACCACCACTCCCAGCCACTCTTGGTATTTATTATTTAATGAATGTCATGCTGGCTAGAAACCTAGGCATTATCTTGACAGCTTAATTTCTCAAAATCCCCATATACAATCTGCTAGTAAGTTTTAGAGATAATTTTTTTTTTACCACTTAATTACTTCTTGAATCTACTTGAATCCATATTCAGCACTCCAGTTCAAGATTAGCCTCATTTCTTACCTGGGTTGCTACTACTACTAAAAAGTCACTTCTAAATATTTCAGAGCCTTCCACACACATCCTCTGATTTGTTCTCCACTCTTCATCTAGAATTTTTTCAAGTACAGATATGATCACATCATCCCTGTTCCATTCCCAATTCTGATTAAATCCTTACAGTTATTTTTAGGGTAATAAAAGCTTGTGAGCCCTGACTCTTGCTCATTTCTTCAGTCTCAGTGATGAGAAGGTCCACACTCCTGTCCCCACGGTCCTCCGTGTATGCCGATTCTTCTGCCCGCAATTGTCTTTCTTCTCTTTTTCAGATGTCAACTCGGTTCTTTATCTCAAATAAATCTCTTCTGGTCCCCATGATTAGGTCAAATAAGACTATGTGGCCTCTTACTGTCATTATGTGTTTAGTTTGGAATCTACCACAAATAAAGGGATGACACATTTCTTGACTACATTTGTATTCTTTTAACATGAAGGAGATGATTAGGATAGAAACCAGTCAAATGGATTAAAAATATAATTTTTTCAGTTATTGAAAGTAATGCCCAGCCTGGCGTGGTGGTGCTTGCCTGTAATCCCAGTATTTGAGAGACTGAGACAGGAGGACTGTAAGTTCAAAGCCAGCCTAAGCAAATAAGTGAGGATCTCAGCAACTTAGCAGGATCCTGTTTCCAAATAAAAAATAAAATAGGGTTGGGAATATAGTTTGGAGATAAAATGCCCATGAGTTCAATCCCCAGCACACACCACACACAGACAGACAGACAAACAGACACACACACACACACACACACACACACACAATATAAAAATTATAGGCCAGGTGTGGTGACACACACTTGTAATCCCAGGATTTGGGAGGCTGAGATAGGAAGATTGAAGGTTTAAGAACAATTTCATCTACTTAGCAAAATCCTCAACAACCTGGTGAGACTCTTTAAAAAAAAATAGGGCTGAGGGTGTAGCTCAGAGGTAGAATGCCTCTGAGTTCAATCCATAGTAACACACATGCATACACACTCCAAATTATGCTTAGACATCACCTGCCCTGCTGTTTGTCTAAAGATGGTCTTGATTTCTAGGGCAAGTGTTGGCAGGAGACACATTGGGTTAAATGGTGAAAGGAGGATGCAGGAAGAGGTACGTGTGGAAAGGGATTGATGTAGAATAAATAGAACAGGTATCTTAGTTTTCAAATAACTTGCCGAATGGGAGGAGGTTGTGACTGATCTTAGTTTTGTCTTGAAGCAAACTCTTTTATTATTTCACTGTATGTCACAGTTTGAAGTCCATACCGCTGTCCCAGGATAGACTTAATAGATCTCGTGGCAGCTGTTGGAGTTTGTTACTCCTGTCTTCCTTGAAGTAGGAGCAAACTGCAAAAGGAATAGTAAGCTGACAGCTTCCTGCTGTTTTTTGGGTGACATAATGAGGCCACGTGCTCCCCTGCTGCTCCCAGCCAGTAACAGAGCAAAGTAGGGAACTGGAGCGGCAGACCCCTGCCCCAGTGGGCACTCCGGCCACGGGCAAGCTGCTCTGAGGTGCCCTCTAGTCGGGCCTGGAGGCTTGCCTACCTCAGCCCTCTGCTCACAGCTGTCAGGTGAGCATCATGGTCTGCAGGTTTTTCCTATCTGCTCCTGTTTCCATGTCTTCATTACTCATAGTTTTTCTCCTCAACTAATCATTTGCATGTCTAGTGTTGTCTTGGAGTCTCTTCCTAGAAGGTCTTAACTGATGCACATATTCAGTTGGGAGCTGCTCACGGGACAAAATGGTGTGGAAAGTTTTCCGCTCTCTTGCTAGATCTAGAGGGAGCTGAGGGAGTACATCCTTTTTTGATTACCTATATGATGGTTTGGGCTAGTTTACTGCATATGCCCACATTGATCATCATCAATCAAGGGGGCTGGGGATGCAGCTTAGTGGTAGCACATGTGCTTAGCATTAGCAAGGCCCTTTGTTCAATCCCCACCACCACCACCACCACCACCAACAACAACAACAACACATCCCAAAACAAACAAATCCCTCCAAAAAACACACATCTCCTGAAGAATGGGATATGGAGACCTGGATGGTGATGCTCTTGTCCTGGATCAGCCATCCAGGCATCCTTGGCTTCTGTTGTGTGTGGCCACACCTCTGATCTGATGGTGACTGCACCTACCTTTCTGCTGCCCATGCCTCAGAGGCATGCTGTCTACTATGGCTTGGATGTGGTTTGTGCCCCAAGGGTTCATGTACTAGAAGCTTGCTTCCCAGTGGGATGGGGTTAAGAAGTGGTGAGACCTTTAGGAGGTAATGTTTAGTGGGGGTCCTAAGTCACTGAAGGTTTGCTCTTGGCTAGTTCTGGTAAGACTCCTAAGTTAGTTCTCTCAATATATTGTTTACAAAAAGAACAAACCTTGTCCCTTTCCCTAGCTCTGGCTCCCTGTTTTGTGATATAATCGCTTCTTTACAAATACTCCCCCATCATGCCATCTGTCAGAAGCCAAATTGATGGGTCACCCAATTGAACTTTCAGCTGGTCAGCCAGTTGGACTTCAAAACTGAGCTAAATAAACCGCTTTTCTTTATAAGTATCCAGCCTCAAGTGTTTTGTATAGTAACAGAAAATGGGCTAATGCAGAGTCCAATTGGCAAGGCTTCTTCTACCTAGTTTTTGATATCTCTACCATGATTTGGTTGTTCATGCCTTTCAGGAGAATATAGTATGTGGATGTCCAGTAGCCTTCAGGTTGACTCTTGCTTCCATCTTACTGACTATGCCATTATTCATGCCTTCCTTCCAAAGTTCCTTTACCCAAATTTTGGTAGTAAATCTCGGAGGCTCAGCAGATAAGAAATTTACGAGCTAGTCTTCAACCTCTTCCTGCTATATATTTAGTTCCCCCAAATCAACATTGAGGGCTTATGCAACAAACTCTAACATCTAGGAACTTAAATCTGACCACCAAATAATTCTTCTTATTCTTTGGCTCTTAAGCTCACTTCAGTTTCTCTCTCTTTTCCCCTAGCAAGGGGACAAGGGATCAGAACACAGTTTTCAGTTTGCTTATTTTTGTCCTTTGACCTGATACTTGTTAAGTTCTTCATTGGGCTTGATCTAGAGCATTCTGGAGTGGGTGTGAGGATAGACAGGAAAGAAAAGCAAACTGATGTCTTAAAGAGTTGTCCTGCTTAAACCTATCCCTGGCAAATAAGTTATGGTTCCCACCTTATTGGGTATTCAGATATTTTTTTGTGTGTGTCTGTGTGCATGGTACTGGGATTGAACCTAGGGATATTCTTTTGAGCTACACCCCCAGCCCTACTTTATGTTTTATTTTAAAACAGATTCTTGCTAAGTTGTGGAGGGTCTCACTAAGTTGCCACCACGTCCAGTTAGAGTTATGCAGCTTTAATATGGTAATACATATAAGTTGTTTAGAACAGTCCCTGGACATAGGAAACAAATCAGAAATATTTGCTATTATTTTGCACTGTTCACTAAAATGTAGCTGAAAATAACAAATTTTATGTAAAAATATAATGTATAATGTTCCAGCAAAAATGACAATTTGTAAACCTTTATTTTGTTCAAAATGGCAAAGGAAAGCATTATGTTATCATTTAAAAAAAACACACAAAATTCTGACTTACTGGGAAATCCATGGACACAGAGTCAAAAGGCAAGGGTACTTTGGTAAACTCCATCAATGTCATCTGCTTGCTTTGTAGGGCTGAGCTTCCCTTTGGGGTTTTTCCTTGGCTTGGGCTCTTGAGTATCCCTAGCTCATAGATAAATGACTGGAATTGTGTAAAAATAATGAAAATTTATACCACATGTAGTGCCCTAGGACAAAGTAATCTTTAGTGTACTATGATCAGCATCACCATGTGTGTATATGAACTGAGCCATCTGAAGCTTCACTGGGTTGCAGTTCTCAGGCCTTACCCTATCATACATCCATGCACGTTAGTCCATTTTCTTTCTATTATTATAATGGTGCGGTGAGTGATCATTAAACTCTTATCTTAGAACTGTTCAATATCTTAAGTTTCACATCTAAGTTGGCTCTGTCTGCCAGTATTTGTACTCCTGATACTCTTCTATAAGGGGGATCCGCAAGCTACAGCCTTTCACCTATTCTCATGTGTGAACTTCTGTTGAACCAAGCCGTGCTTACTCCTGTTTGCATTGTTGATGATGGTTTTTGCACTACGGTGGCAGTTTTGTAGCTGTGATACAGATCACAGAGCCCATAGGTCTAATACTAACTGATGGTTTATGGAAGAAGCTTGAAGACTTCTGATTTAGAGTATGATCATTTCTCCTGGAGAATGCTCACACTGGGTGTGATCATTCACAGGGGTGAGCGTCCCAGATCTCTGAGGCAGATCTTTGGCTACTACTGAAGAGGAGGAGGAGGAGGAGTCTGTTTAGATGATTTCAACTGGGTTATGCAAGCAATCAGTTCTGTTGAAAGAAGACTTTTCATCCTCTGTCCATGGCCCCATTACAAGCTCCTTCACAGGCATGGTCTTTAGGACCCAGCTTTCTCCATTTTTAGGGCTTATATTTACATGTAATTATTATTAATTTGAAAAGGATGGAGGGAAGGGTGATCAGATTTTCCCTTTTATCTATGTTTTGCCTGAAGTCCTGTAGTCAGCAGCCTTTCCCCTCAGCCTTGTTACTCTGAAAATTATCCATGCTCTTTTAATATTAATAGCCTGCACAGCAGGGGGCAGCTTTTGAAGTCTACCTGAATTTTGCAGTCGATGTAGTGCACATTTCCTTCAACTTTTTTTTTTCCAGCTAGTTGAGAATAGCAGACTTTGTCTCCTTCATGTATTTTAACTATTTCATATTTTTCTTTTGCCTCTCTGGACAGTGTTTAGGAAAATATTGTTTTTAAATATCTATTTTCCAGTTCACTAAATCTCTCCACTGCTAAGTCTAATCTTGATATTTTTTAATCCGGCTATACCACTCCTGGGTAGCTTTCCAAAGGGGTTGAAATCAGAGGACTACGTTAACACATGCATACCCATGTTCATAGCAGCAGAGTTTGTAATAGCCAAAATATGGAACCAACCTAGATCTCCATCAACAGAAGAATGGATTGCAAAATTATGGGAAATACACACAATGGAATTCTATTCAGCTATAAAGAAAAATAAAATAATAGCATTTGCAAGAAGATGGAACTAGAGAACATTATGTTAAGTGAGATTAGTCAAGCACAGAAAGAGAAGGGACGTATGTTTTCTCTAATATGTTCAAGCTAGGAAGCAGTGGTAATACCAGAGGGATTCCAGATGATGGATGGGAAATCTCAGCAAAGCTTGAATGGAAGGATAGGAGAGGAAGAAAGCTGAGGTTGTTCAATGGAGGAGCTACATACGAATATGTGTAATAGCATAAATATAACATGATTAACCTGGACACTCGCTATTGGTGGGGGGAGGGAAAGGGAGGGGGAAGGGCATGAAGTACAATGTAAATGTACAGCCCTCTCAATATGTTCCACTTATAAAAAAAAAAAGAAAAATTAAATTAAAAAAAATTTGGTGTGATTATTCCAATAGCTACAGTCCATGGTCTTATTCTTCTCTTCTACCAGTTCTATGTTGATGTTTTCCATTTGGTAAGTTTTGATTGTGAACTTATCTTAGAATGTTATCTCTTAATTTGTTGAGCCTGTGCTTCAAGTGAGTTTTTCTAGAGAACTTCTGGCTTTTCTGCCAGGTTCTTGGGAATACGACCAAGGAAAGGTTACCCTACCACCTTCAGCTTGGCGCTTTCAAATACCAGGGCCGTGTGGATTTTGGCCTTTGAACCATGAGAATGTAGGTTTGTGAGAGAGCTTCTCAGGGCAACATTTATTTTTCTTTTTACTCCTATATTTACCCTTTCACACTAAGCTGAGAGGAGTAAGCGTCTCCAGCACTCTTACCATAGGGAAGGGCTGTTTCTAGTTCCGCCTCCAGACTGCTGCTCGGGGGGCTCTGACCAGCTTGGATCCAACCTCTCCTTTTAGCTTGGCTTTTGGTTTTTCCCCTGCTCACTACATTTTTTCCCTCAGCAGTTATTGTGTATGCTACACTAGAAGGGGTTCACCCAGTGTTTTTATAGTTGTTTTTGCCCAAATGCCACTTTCTGGTTATTTTTTTCTACAAGTATTCTCAGTATAGATTCTCTGATTTATTTTTATTTTATTCTGAATTGCTATCTAGTATTCTATTTTACTAACAATTTTTATCTATTGCCTGCTTCCTCCAGTAGAATTTAAGTTTCATGAAGGAAGAGATTATCTAACTCTGCTTAATTATCCCACTGTCCCCTTTTCAGAAGTTAAATAGTAGGCATTCAATAATTACATGTTGAATGAATGAAGAGCTTCTACGAGGAATGCAAAACTATTACTGCTATTCTCCTTGTGAAGACTTCTGATATTTATTACATGTCTCCCTTACAGTTTTGATTCAAACTTAATATTGTATTTTTGGCTTTTTGGGTTTTTTTTTGGTGGCACGGGGGGGGGTGTGGAACCCAGAAGCTTTCTACCTCCGGGCTATACTCCCAGACCTATTTTACATTTTTTATTTGGAAACAGGGTCTCACTAAATTGCTGAGAGCCTCACTAAGTAGCTGAGGTTGGCTTCGACCTGCGTGATCCTCCTGTCTCAGCCTCCCAAGCGTGGGGATTACAAGCGTGAGCTACCATGCCCTGCGATTTGGCTTGGTTTTGAACACAACAGAGGTAGGGAACATTATCTTCATTGTTATGAACCACAAGAGTTATTTTACTTAAGTAATCAAGACTAAGAATCTTAATTGACTTGTTAAAAATTTTGAAATAATTTTATTCATATAATTTTTTTAATCTTTTTTTTTAAACCAAAGTCTGTCCAGTGTGGTATTTGTGCAATGGAGTGAATTACTGAGTCCAAATGCATTGCTTTCTCTGTATGTAAATGTCATTGCTCAGATGTGGCTTTTCTTTTATATTATTTATTGGTATATTATTACTATACATAAATGTTGGATTCACTGTGATATATTTGTACATGCACATAATATGGTTGATTTCATTCCCCAGCACCTCTCTGTTCCCGACCCTCCTCCCTCTACTCATTTCTTCTGTCTCCCTTCCATTTTCTTAAGATTCCTTTTTTAATCTCAATATTCTTGCTAGCTTCCACGTACAAGAGACCCTTGACTTTCTGAGTATGGCTTATTTTGCTTATAATATTCTCCAGTTTCATCCATTTACCAGCAAAGGACATAATTTTTTCTTTGTCGCTGAGTAGAACTCCACTGTGTATATACACCACATTTCCTTTATTTATCTGTTGATGGACACCTAGGTTGTTTCCATACCTTGGCTATTGTGAATTGCAGTGCTATAAACATGAGTAGTAACTTTTCAGGACCATCTTAAATTCTGTGCTTTTGTTCAACTAACGACCATTCTAAACACATCCTATTTACATTTGACCAGTGTGGTAGTTATTTTCTTGACTCATCCACTGTAAATACATGTATTGGTTTGACCAACTTGTTCCTGAGCAAGATAAGGAGACTCACAGCAAATGAATTACCCGAGGCCACCTAGCTAGAAAACAGAGAAAAACTGAGTTCTGGGGCAAGGTCCCTCCAACTATTACATAGTACTCTTACTAGATGTATGTATGTATGTATGCATGTATGTATGTATGTAGCGAGGATTGAACTCAGTGGCATTTTGCATCTAAGCTACACCCTCAGTCCTATTTTAGTTTTATTTTGAAACAGGGTTTCACTAGATTGATGAGAGTCTCACTACGTGCTGAGGCTGTTTTACAATTTTCAAGCCTTCTGTCTCAGCTTCCCAAGAACTGAGATCACAGGTATGTGCCACCACACCTGCTACTGCCCCCAGCCCTTTTTTTTTATTTTGAAATAGGGTCTTGCTAAGTGGCTGAGGCTGGCCTCAAGCCTGTGATCCTTCTTTCTCAGCCTCACAAGTACTGAAATTATAGGCGTGTGCCATCAATTTTGGCTTTTTTCTTCTTACATTTCTTTTACAACACCAAGCATAGTAATTTGCGAATCCTCAATAAACACATTCATTATTGATTAATATGCCTTGTTTTGACCTCTGCAAAGCAAGTCTTTCATTTAGAGCTATGGTCCTCAACTGGGGCAATTTTGCCTGCCTGGAACATTTGTCAATGTCTGGAAACATTTTTGATTTTCAGGAAAGGGAAGTGCTATTGGCAACTAGTATGAATAAAGTCAGGGACACTGCTACATCGTACAAGGCACAGAGCAGCCCTCTGCAGCCAAGAATTATCTGGCCCCAAATGTGCTGAGATTGAGAAATCCTGATTTAGAAGTTAGCTTATTGATTTAAAAGCAGTTAAGAGGAGGTCTAAAAGTGTACCAAAGCAAGTTGATTATTTTTCCTCTTTGGTTTCTTTGCTAATGGACCTAGTTTTTAAGTAAAAGAGTTCTTGAGATGTAAAAACAGATCCATAAACAAGACCTTGTCAACCTGGCTCTTTTGAGTACCCTAGGTTCTTGTGTCTGGAATGAGAGGTAACAGCCAACTAAAAGCCACGCTCCTCAGCTGGGGTAAAGGAAACAGGACTCATTACACATTCCTGTTTGCAATGGCATTCTTCACGTAAGAGATTCAGAGCACATCATTAATTAAAGCAATGAATTCCCCAGAAACAGCACTAAACCTCAAAATCAAAACAGCATAAACAAGCAGGCCTCATTTTCTCTACCTCATCTGAACAACTGAGAAGAGAACCATGGTCTCAGCAGGCCAAGTGAGAAAAGGCAGACCAGCCGCCTTCGCTGTCTTACTAAGGTGGTTCTAAAAATGAGCCATAGCAGAGTGGCCAAGGGACGGAGTCGGTCAGTAGGGCAGCGCCCTCGTTTGCACAGTGTGTGTGTTGTCTTCTGTGGATAGGCAAGCAGGAGTCAGAGATACACTGTTAATACTGATGGCTTTGGCCCTCTGCATTATTACAGGGTGCTGGGCAGACTTCTAGTTTTACCCCCGCGTATTTGCAGATTTCTTCCAGGTCTTCAGTTTTTATTCCAGGAATGATGCTAGCTAAGTGCTTTGTATCCCTGTTTTTTTTTTTTTTTTTTTTTTTTTTTTTTTTACTAATTCTTTAACACTAGGCATTTTTTTTTTTTTGTAGTACTGGAAACTGAACCCAGGAGCATTTTACCTCTGACCTACAGTCCCAGCCCCTTCAAAGTTAATTTTGCTGGACGTGGTGGCGCACGCTTGTAATCCCTGCGCTTGGGAGATGGAGACAGGGGAATTGCGCAGGTTTGAAGTCAGCCGTGCTGGCTTAAGAGACCCTGTTTCCAAATAAAAAAAGTATAAAATAGGGCTGGGAGTGTATCCCAGAGGTATAAGGGTTTCCAGGAACCCCAGTACCACCAAAAAAAAAAAAAAAGTTAATTTTATCTTTTTGGTACTGGGGATTGAATCTAGGGGCATTTTACCTCTGAGCTACACCCGCAGCCCTATTTTTTATTCTTCATTTTGAAACAGGGTCTCACCAAGTTACAGAAGGCCTCACTAAGTAGCTGAGGCTGGCTGCAAACCTGGATCCTCCTGTCTCAGCCTCTCAAGTACTGAGATCACAAGTGTGCGCTGCTACGCCTGGCTTTTTTTTTTTTTTAATAGGTTGCTAAGAGTCTTGCTAACTTGCTGAGGCTGGTCTCAAACCTGTGATCCTACTTTCTCAGCCTCTCCAATAACTGGGAATACAGGTGTGCACCACCACGCCTAGCTAGCACTCTGTACTCTTATTCACATTTTCTAGATTATAAATTTTAGATTTCAGATTTTTGAGAAGCAAATTGCCCAAGACCACAGGTGTGAACTGCAGAAGCGAGGACTTGCACCTGTGTCTTACTGCTTGCTTCAGTTTTCCATTGTTCCTCATCTTCTTTATCTCTCATCTTCGTAAAGCGATTCCCTAGTTTTGCTTGTTTGCTACAGGCTCCACTGTGCAAACAGAAAAAAATCGTTCTAAAGTGCAAGCCTAGCTGAGTGTGGGGGCACAACACTGCAATCCCAGCTGCTTGGGAGACTGACATAGGAGGATATCAAAATTGAGGCCAGCCTCTGTAATTTAGTGAGGCTCTGTCTCATAATAAAAAATATAAAAAGGGCTGGGGGTGCAGCTCAGTGTTCGAATGCTCCTGGGTTTAAGCCCTGCCGGAGCCAGCCGGCAAAAGTACGGGTTCTGGAGAGAGGCATGAGGATGAAGAATTTATCTCTAAGAATTTGATTCTCAGAATATTTAATTTATTTTAACGTGGGGGAGCTGCCAGCCTGCTATCGCTACTGGCCGACCCCTATTCCTGGGTCAATATTTCCTACTGGTCAATGACTACGTCTGGGTCAGTATTCTCCATTGCGCCGACGCTGGGTTTGTTTTTCCAGAGGTATTTATACAGTCACAGGTCAATCAATATCTTCATGCTACCACAAGAATACAATAAAGACCAATACAAAACACATATATTACAGATAGGTTAATCAGTACCCTCGTGCCATCACCATCTGATCTTCTCCCCAAACCTTGTTGACTCTGGGCGAAGGACAGTCAGCTGAGTCAGAGACACTAATCTAGGGGAAAGCCTCAATGGCTCCCCACAATTCCCCCTTTTTTACTGTATTCAATGACTGTGCCTGTCTTAGGTTGTTTCCTTCAGGTATCAAGGATTACCCGTCTTTGGATAATACAGAGTTAAGCTGTATATCCTGTCTTAGGTTTCCTTGTCCCAAGGAAATCTTACCCGTCATTGACTACCAGCCTCTTAAATGGGGGTACCCTTCAAAGGTAAATTGTGCACTTCTGCTGAAAAAATGTTCTCACTTTGTCCTGAGACCACACTTTGTCCCGAATCTCTAAATAAGCAAGGTATTGGGAGTATCATGTAACATAGGTATTTCAGTAAGACAATTTCTCCAATTTACACAATGATTTTTACATGTTGAATCAGTTTTACAGAGTAAACAAGTTATTAGTGGGCTAACATTTTTATGTCCTTTCCTTGGGTAACGAGGGCCCCACAAGACCAATAGTAGTTACTACTTGTCTAAATAGTTCAATAGTAGTTACTACTTGTCTAAAACCACGGGTGTCAACTGCAGACATCCCATCTTCTTGACATCCCTAGAAAAACATGAGTGTACCAGTTCTTTGTCCAAAATAACCAAAAGTACCAAATCTTTGTCCAAAATAATACTATCAGTCTTTGTACTATCAATTCTCCATCCAAAATAATCTTGACCAGTTCTGGTTATACTGGTTTGTCCAGTATAACCAAAAGTTTCCGCAATGGGTGTAAACTTTAAAGCAAGAAGAACAGCTGGGCGTGGTGGCGCATGCTTGTAATCCCTGTGCTTGGGAGGCAGAGACAGGAGGATCACACAGGTTCGAAGCCAGCCATGCTGGCTTAAGAGACCCTGTTTCCAAAAATAAAAAAAATAGGTCTGGGAGTGTAGCCCAGATATAGAAGAACCCCAGTACCACACACACACACACACAAAAGCAAGAAGTCCCAGCAATCGTGAGCTATTACTGAAGACAGTGATCTCCCGCTGTTCCCCAACAGCTGGATGAAGTATGGGATGATCTGGAAGGTAAGCCCATGTTTCAGTCGTTAGCATTAATCCGAGAGTCTTCTATTCTTGCTTGATCCATATGTCACACGAGTCGCTCAGGTGTCCACCGTGCATTATCTTCATCCTGTGAAAAAACACAAACATGCCCTCTTCCCCATATTAGTACAGGGTCAGGACCTTTCCAAATTCCTGTGCAAGGATCTTTCCATTTTACTAAAGCAAAATTGTTTTTGGAGGATGGATGCCAATATCTATCTGCTGCTGTGCGACCAGTTTTGTCAGCATTCAAGAAATTAAGAATGAAAAGAGCATGATTTAAAGAGTTCTGTGGTGAATGGGGATATAACTCCCCCTTTTTATTTTCAAAAGTGTTGTTTTCAGAGAATTATGGGCTCGTTCTACAATGCCCTGTCCTTGAGGATTATAGGGTATACCTGTAATATGTTGAACATTATATGTATTGCAAAATCATTTAAAAGCCATATTAATATATCCTGAACCATTATCAGTTTTAATGCAGGTAGGAAGAAAAACATTTCAAACAATGGGAAATCACATGTTTAGCAGCCTTCCCAGTTTGGGCTGTAGCCATAATAAAACCTGAAAAAGTGTCAATAGACACATGAACATACTTTTGCTTACCAAAGGCAGAAATGTGTGTAATATCCATTTGCCATAGATTATTGGGAACCAATCCCCGTGGATTTACACCTAAATGAGGAACAGGTAAATACTCTGGACATATAGGACACTGTTTAACAATTTGTCATGCTGCTTCTTGAGTAATCTGAAACTGTTTTCGCAGACCAGCACTATTTTGATGATGTAAAGAATATGGTTGTTGAGCTTGTTCTGAGAGGGGCAGACAAATTTTGTAGCATCGTCAGCAATCTGATTACCTTCTGCCAAAGGCCAAAGTGCCCAATAAAACAAGGATGTTGCGTGTTAAGATCTGAGTTTGAATTTGAAGAAATAAATTACCTATCACTTTATTATGTGTATCAATATATGGTACAGTTTCCCATGCTTAAAGGACATTAGCTACATATAAACTATCAATATATAAATTAGAAGGTGTATCAGATGTTGAAAAACAGCTGCTACTGCATGCAATTCTACAACCTGAGCAGATGTAAAAGATGTTTGAATTATAGTAGTATGTTTATTAATTACATACGATGTCTTACCATTTGAGGAGCCATCAGTAAATATCAAGACCACCTAAGATATGGGAGTGGCATGAATTATTTTAGGAAATATAAGAGCATATTTATTAACTGTAATAGTTTATCATGAGGTAAATGATTGTCAATTTCTGCAATAAAAGATGCAAAAGCAATAGCCCATGAATCAGCATTCTGAAAAAGCCATTGTACTTGTTTAGTAAAAGGAACACTAATAAGTGAAGGCTCTTTTCCAAAATATCTTACAGATTCTCATCTAACAGAACACACAAAGCAGGCAACTAATTCCCAATACGGCATTAAAACTCTACTTGGAGTAGTGGGTAAATGTATCCACATTAATGGCCTATCCTGCCACAAAAAAGCAGTGGGCGTATGTGCCAATGTTAATATATATGCTGCCCACTCTTTAGTATAATCAATGTACTGTTTTCTTTGACATTCAATAGCCAATTCAACTTTTTAAAGAGTAGCACGTCCTTCCTCTGTTAAGATCCGAGAGGAAGTTGGGTCTGAGTCACCTTTCAATATATCAAATAAAGGTTTTAATTTTCCAGTAGTAATATTTAGAGATGGTCTTAGCCAATTAATATCTCCTAAAAGTTTTTGAAAATCATTTAAGGTTTTTAAATTATCTTTACGTAATTGAATTTTTTGTGGCTTAATAGTCTTGGGATAAAGAATGTTTCCCAAGGAAGTATACGGTGGTTCTCTTTGTACTTTTTCTGGAGCTATAATCAAACCATTATTTTGTAATGCAGTTTGTAAGCTAGCATAAGCTGACAATAAAATTCCTTCATCTGTATGTGCTAATAAAATATCATCCATATAATGTATCATATATACAGATTTATAGGATCTTCTGACAGTAGCTATAGCCTTTGCAGCAAATTTTTGACACAGAGTTGGACTATTGGCCATTCCCTGAGGTAGCACTTTCCACTGATACCTTTGCATAGGAGCTCTATAATTTGTACATGGAACACTAAAGGCAAATATCTTACAATCTTGTTGTGCTAAAGGTATCATATAAAAGCAGTCTTTTAAATACAAAATTACTTTGTAAGTGTCTTTGGGGATAGCTGATGGATTGGGTAGTTCAGGCTGTAAAGCTCCCATTAATTCCATAGTTTTATTAACTTGCCTTAAATCCTGTAACAGTTTCCACTTAACAGATTTTTTCTTAATGACAAATATGGGTGAATTCCAAGGGGAGTTAGAATTTTCTATATGGCCGTAGCCAAGCTGTTTCTGTACTAACTGTTCTGCTGCTTTATTTTTAAGGTTAGGGGCCATTGATCAATCCAAACTGGTTCCTCATTTTTCCAAGTAATAGGATAAGCATGGAATACAGGCTGATCAACAGCCCCTTCTAAAAATACCCTAGACCTGCTTGAGGGCATTGTAAATGAAGCTTTAAAGGCTCTATAATACCCTGATTATCCCTAGACCTTCCTCCAGTAAAAGTCCTTGATCTAACATTTGCTGTGTCACTATAGGGCTGGGGCTATAAAGATATACACCCATGTTCTGCATAACATCTTGGCCCCATAAGTTGACAGGAAGTCCTGGAACAATATAGGGCTGAAAAACTCCGGTATGGCTTTCCTCATCTCTCCAAGTAAGCCAATCACTGCTTTGTTCGGGGTTTTGTGTCTGTCCTATGCCTTTAAGGTGAGTGAGGGAAGAATGCTTAGGCCATTTGTTAGGCCATAGATCAGCTGTTATGACAGAAACATCTGCTTCTGTGTCTAATAACCCTGAAAATTCTTTCCCATTAATAAACAATTTTAATTCTGGTCTTTGAGTTCCAATCGCTTAGGCCCAAAAAGCATCTGATGAACCAAATCCCCTTTTACCTCGTTTAGGTCTCTGGGCACTATTATTAGTTTGCACCTGAGGTAGCAATACTAATTGTGCCAGTCGTTGACCTGCATTAATAACAGCTATCCCTTGAGGAGAATGTATCATAATTTTTATTTCTCCTTCATAGTCAGAATCAACTATGCCAGGGGCTACTATCATTCCCTTCATGGTGACACTACTTCGTCCTAACAACAATCCTACTGTCCCTTTAGGTAACGGACCATAAACGCTAGTAGGAAGGGCCTGCATTCCCATTTGAGGAGTTAATACTGTATAGGTGGAGGCACAGAGGTCCAATCCTGCGATGCCTGGGGTTGCTCTGAATAAGTCCTGAATGGTTTGTTTTGTTGAGAGTTGTCCTGTTTTGGTACAGCTGTCTGGAGTGCCCCATAACATTGTTGCTGCGGGGCCTGAGGTGGGCCCCTCCTTCCATTTCCCAACAGGAGCTGATTCTCTTGCATTTACATTCCTTAGCCCAATGCTTCCCTCTTCTACATCGAGGGCATAAGCCTGGCTTTCGTCTATTACTAGCACTCTGCCTCTGTGAGCAGTTCTTAACCAAATGATTATTTTGTCCACACCCATAGCTTTTAACCATATTATTCTTAGGTCCTGATTTTTTATGTTGTTGAAAGAGGATTTCGTGTATAGTTTTCCCTTGTAATACTGCAGCCATAGCTAATCCCTGTGTATATGCAGGTCCTATATTGAACATAGCCGAATATAATCAGACAGGTCTCCTTTCTTTCTAAAAGGGCGTAAGAGGCAGCTTGACAAACAGCATTAGCATTCTCAAAGACTAATTGTTTTATGAGCAACAGCCCTGCTTCACTGTCACCTATCAATCGACTAGCAGTTTGTAATAACCTGGCTACAAACTCCTGATATGGCTCATCTGGTCCTTGTCTTATTTTTGAAAGATCTTCAGTTTGTTTTCCTGAAGGCAGCTTGTTCCATGCTCAATGTGCAGCAAAATTGGTCTGGACATAAGCTAGACTAAATTTTAATTGCTGAGCAGTCTCCCTAAATTGTCCTTCTCCTGCTATAAAAATTTATGGGTATTCCCTGAGCTACGTTCAAATCTGCTATGGATTGGCATTGTTTTGCCAATTCAGACTTCCACAATAAAAAAATCACCCCCTGATAAACAAGCTCAGGCTATCTGTCTCCAATCAGAAGGACACAAAGCCTCCATAGAGAGAGATTCTAACACGGCTTGAGTAAAAGGTGCTGTTGGCCCATATTGAGCACAAGCCATTTTTAATTCTTTTAATTGTTAGAAAGGAAAGGGTTTCTGTCCTCTAATAAATAATACCTCCTTGATCATCAGGATCTTCAGAAACCGGAAAAACTCTGAATCCTCTTGTATCTTTTCTGTTTTCTGCAGCCTGACTTATAGCTGTTTGAAGTGGTGATATTAAAGAAAACAACTCATCTCTATGGTACTGAGCAGCAGTTTCTTCCGTAGGAAGCATAACACAAAGCATATCTTTTAACCTATATACAAAAAACAAAAACTAATCTTCTGACCCATTGTATATTACTATTTACACGTTAGGCACCTTCATTTTCTATCTTAGTTTCTTTATGTCTTAGTTTCTTTTGTGCAAAGCTTCTTGTTTAATGACCTATTATATATTACACTTCCCACATTTCACCGCCACTACAAATCTTTGAGCGTGCTCTTTTTCTATTCATTGGTGTCCTTCACAGGATCCTCAGTTTCAGAGTTTTCCCATATGGGCCACCACCTGCCGGAGCCAGCCGGCAAAAGTACAGGTTCTGAAGAGAGGCGTGAGGATGAAGAATTTATCTCTAAGAATATGATTCTCAGAATGTTTAATTTATTTTAACGTGGGGAAGCTGCCAGCCTACTATCTCTACTGCCGACCCCTGTTCCTGGGTCAATATTTCCTACTGGTCAGCGACTACACCTAGGTCAGTCTTCTCCATTGCACCGACGCTGGGTTTGTTTTTCCAGAGGTATTTATACAGTCACAGGTCAATCAATAGCCTCGTGCTACCACCACCAGAATACAATAAAGACCAAATCCAAAGCACATATATTACAGATAGGTTAATCAATACCCTCGTGCCATCACCATCTGATCTTCTCCCCAAACCTTGTTGACTCTAGGCAAAGGACAGTCAGCTGAGTCAGAGACACTAATCTAGGGGAAAGCCTTAATGGCTCCCCACAAAGCCCCAGTCCATCTGTCTGTCTGTCTTTCTCTCTTTTACTCTCTCTCTCTCACACACAGAAAAAAAATTCAGTTACTATGTTAGCTATGTTAAATAGAAAGAAAGTCATGAATTTCTCAGTACACAGGCCATACTGTTTGCTTTATCTTGGTTTTTAAAATTTTTTATTTATTTTTATTTTTATTTTTTATTTTTTGGTGGTAGTGGGGTTCTTGGAAGCCCTTCTACTGCCGTGCTACACTCCCAGACCTATTTTATATTTTTAAATTTGGAAATAGGGTCTCTTAAGCCAACAAGGCTGGTTCCGAACCAGCGCGATCCTCCTGTCTCTGCCTCCCAAGCGCAGGTATTATCTTGGGTTTTAAAAAATAGGTAACTCTTAAGCCGGACGTGGTGGTGCATGCTTGTAATCCCTGCGCTTGGGAGGCTGAGACAGGAGGATCATGCAGGTTCGAAGCCAGCCTCAACTACTTAGTGAGGCTCTCAGCAACTTAAGTGAGACCCTGTTTCCAAATAAAATATAAAATGGGTCTGGGAGTATAGTCCGGAGGTAGAAAGCCTCTGGGTTCTACCTCCAGTACCACAAAAAAAAAAGGTAACTCTTTTAATAATCGTAACTTGATTGTGGAATGATTTTCTGCTTGAAATATTTTCTTTGATTCTGTCATGTATTTATTTGTTATATAGGTAACAGAATCCAGGGGCATACTACCTCTAAGTTATACTTTCAGCCTTTTTCTATTTATTTCATTTTATTTTTTTGTAGTACTGGGAATTGAGCCCATGGGCATTCTACCTCCGAGCGAGCACTTTTTATTTTGAAACAGTGTCTTGCTAAGTTGTGAAGGTTTTGCTAAGTTACTGAGGCTGATCTGGAACCTGTGATCCTCCTGTCATAGCCTCCTACATACTGGGATTATAGGCATGAGCCACCATGCCTGGCTCAATTGTACTATTCAGGTGGATTTCATTAGTCTTGACCATTTTGGTCCATGGTGAAGTTCACCAATTTTACCTTCTTTTTTTGTCTCTAAAATGTTAAAACTTTCTTTTTAGCTTTCTGAAAGTGCCTTAAATCACACTTAATCATCTTTATGGGAAAATTAAATGTACATTCTGAGTATGCATATGTGGGGGTATACCAATGGGACCTCTCTGTGTTCTCATTAGCTGATGTAAAATCCAGGGATGATTTGACCCACTTGGCCCAGTCCTTCAGGTGGTACTGCATTCATGGCAATAGACTCCTTTTGAATCTCCCTCTTCCATATGCTTCTCTTGAAGGACAGAATGGACTAGAGATCCTATCCCAAGACAACTCACTAAAATTCCAACTGTCAGCTGGACATGGTGCCACACACTTGTAATCCCATCATGGTTCGAGAACAGCCTCAGCTTAGTGAGGCCCTTTGCAATTCAGTGAGACCCTGTTTCAAAATAAAGAATAAAAAATAGGGCTGGGGGTGTAGCTCAGAGGTAGAATGCCCCTGAGTTCCCTCCCTAGGAACCACAAAAAATAAAATAAAATAAAATAAAATCCCAACTGTCTCTTGCAGTGACCAGTAGCTCCGCCCTCACAGTGCCACGCTACCCCATCCTTTCTATCTCTTCTCACCTGCTTCTTGTTTCCTCTTTCTTTTGCATCCACCTGCCCTGCCTGCTCATGACTCTCTTTCTTCTCCTGCAGATCACTGTCCTGACAGCTTGTGTTCTTTCTGTACCTCCTGTGTTCTGGAGGCCCCAAAACAGGAGGTCTAAGTGGTAGTCAGTCACCATTCCCAGGACAGGGCTCGCGGGAGAGCCCAGAACAAAGTAAGCGCTACGCCCCTCAGTCAACGAAGAAAACTGTACTCGCTGCATATTCATGTTAGAATCTCAGTTTTTAAAAAAGCACTTGTAGTTTTACAGCTCAGTCCTATCACAATACATTTTTTTTCCCTTGTAGAATGGGGGGGGGGTCAAATTTCTCATTGTAATTAGGATTTGGGTGATGTGGGGAGGCTTAGGGTAGATGGGTAGTTAACCTCTATATGTGGAAAATAACAGATATCCAAACAGGTGTGGCTTCTCTAGACCTTCTGACAAGGTCAAGCGCCGAACACTGCTGAAATGCCACAGTGCACTGCCTCTGAGAAATATATAGTAGGATATGGGTGTGGTGGTGTGTGAGTGTAATCCCAGTACTTGGGAGGCAGAGACAGGAGGATCACAGCTTTGAGGACAACCTCAGCAATGTAGTGAGATTTTCAAGAACCTAATGAGACCCATTTAGAATAAGAAAATAAAAATGAGAAGACTGAGAATGTGGTTCCGAGGTAGAATGCTCCTGGGTTCAATTTCTAGTACAACAAGCGTTCACACACACATACACACATACAAAAGAAAAATATACTAGATGAATACAAAACCAAAAGGAAGTAAGTCCATAATAAATTAAGGTAGGGGCACCTTCTGCCCACCACAACAGAGAGACCAGATAGAGTAGCAATCAGATTGGCCTATGGGTTTGCTTAGTCTGATTTGCTTATGATGTTTTGTTATGGATTACTTTGTAGTTTACCATACTAATTATATAATAAGCGATTAAAATGAAGGTACGCATAGCTCATCCCACCTAAAATGGTCTTTTTAGATTCTCCTGGCTGTGCTTTGCTAGTAATAAAAATAGTAACAGGCTAGGCCTGAGGGTATAGCTCAGAGGTAGAATGCCCCTAGGTTCAATCTCCAGTACTGAAAAAAAAGTAGCAATATTGATAGCTACTATTATCGACTGCCTCTTTCATGTCAGACCTCTCAATTTTCAAAATAACTCTGTGCAATATAAGTAGTTTGCACATCCTTTACCTGAAATGCTTGGGACCAGAAGTGTTTTGATTTTTTTTAATTTGGGAAGGTTTGCATACACATCATGAGATATATTGGGATGGGACGCATGTCTAAAGCAAACGTTAATTTGTTTCATATACACCTTATACATATAGAATGAAGGTAGTTATATACAATATTTTAAATAAGTTTGTGAATGAAACAAAGTTCATGTAATAGAATTTTCCAGGTGTGGCATCATGTCAGTATTCAACATTTTGTATTTTGGAGCATCTTCAGTTTCATAATCTTGGATTAAAGATGCGGAACCTGTGTATTTATACCTGTTTTACAAGTTAGGAAACAGGATCGGAGCAATGAGATAACTCACTGTCATGCAGTAAATAGCAGAGTCAAGATCCAAACTCCAGCCAGGTGCAGTGGAGCACGCCTGTAATCCAGTACTTGAAAGGCTGAGACAAAGGATCTTGGGTTTTAGGTCAGCCTCAGCAATTTAGCAAGACTCTCATCAACTTAACAAGACCATATTTCAAAATTTTAAAAGTATTAAAAAAGGGCTGGGGTGTAGCTTGAAGGTAAAATGTACCTAGGTTCAATTTTCAGTATCAAAAAAAAAAAAGATTCAAATCTGAGTCTTCTTATCTCTAAAGACCTATACTTTCACTCCTTACCATCCAAAGCAGAGGTGACTGCCTATCATTCTAGCTCCTCCTATGTACTGTCCATCCTTCCGTTCAAGAAGGCTTTATTGTCACACATTGGGACAAATGCCAGCAACAATGTCAAACCCTTCCCTGCTTTGAAGGAGACTGTAGTCTGGGGGAGAAAGCAGAAAGCAGAAAGCAGAGGAACTGTAGTGCAGTGTAAGAAAGTGTCTTTAGATGGGGACATGGAAACCAGAGAGAGCAAGGGGTCAGGCAATGCTTACAGGACAAGGTGGCTTTGATCTGCAGGATGGTGGAGGAATTAGATGTCGTTGGGAAGGGGCACCTGTAAGGACTGGAATGTGATGGCCCCGAGGATGGGTAAGTTGATCATGTGGAAGGAAGTGGCCATGCAGGACCCACTTGAGGAAGCTGCAGGGACACTTTGGCTCCAGCTTCTGCACAGCTGTCTGAACCATGCTGAGTGGCATGCAATTTGGCCCAAGTGGGCTGAGCAGCCACCGCTGAGTTTTTTTTTTTCCAGAGCCAGGACATGGACAGAGATAGTTTTGGGAGTGTCTTGCCCGTGGATGAAAGTCGAAAGACAGGCTGGTACACTGGCCGTGGAGATGAGATCACAGGAGGCACTCACAGGGAAGTGGCTGTCTTCCTGGCAAGTAGAGGGACAGCTAAAACTGGAGCCCTAGAAAGGAATGTGGAAGGGACGAAATAGGGTCAGAAGGCCCTTGGCAGGTTCCCTGGACTACCAAGTCCTCCTCTGCTTTGACATTTGGCTTGGTTGCTTGTTTAGGGGCATTGTAGCATGTACTGTCTATTGAAAAAGAAAGGAGAAGAAGGAGAAGGAGGAGAAGGAGAAGGAGAAGAAGAAGAAGAAGAAGAAGAAGAAGAAGGGGAGGAGGAAGAGGAGGAGGAGGAAGAAGAAAGAGGAGGAGGAGAAGCAGGAGGAGGAGGGGGGAGGAGAAGCAGCTCAAAATTGAAGTAAACCAATGAATCATAAAGGACTATGGCCAAAAAAGAAAATCAGCCAAGTTATCTGGGTGGGGCCAAGAAGAGACATTCCTGATTTTTAAAAAAAAAAAACAAAAAAACAAAAAACAAAAACCCCAAACAAACAAAACAGGGTCTCACTAAGTTGCTGAGGCTGACTTTGAACCTGCTACCCTCCTGTCTCAGTTTCCCAAGTACTGAGATTACAGGTACACACCACCATGCCTCCTTTTCCTTTCACCTTAGCCACATCCATTTGTCTCTTCAATCTTCCCCATGGCTTATCACTTCCTCCTCTCCCTCTGCCTCCATGACTTTAACAAACAGTACATCATAGCCAGTCATGTTGGCATACACCTGTAATGCCAATACTTAGGAGTCTGAGACAGGAGGATTGCAGGGTTGAGGACAGCCTCAGCAATTTAGTAAGACCCTATTTCTTTCTTTCTTCTTTTTGGTACCAAGGATTGAACCCAGGGATGTTCTATCTCTGGGCTGTATCTCTAGCTCTTATATTTTTTATGTTGAAACAGGGTCTCGCTAAGTTGCTGAGGCTAGTCTTAGGAACCTGAGTTCCTTCTATCTCAGCTATCCAAGTACAGGTATTACAGGCATGTGCCATCACACCTGGCTTAGCGAGATACTATTTTAAAATAAAAAGGTCTGAGAATATAACTCAGAGGTAGAATGCCCCTGAGTTCAATCTCCAGTACCATAAGAGGAAAAAAAAAAAGTACACCATAGCTAAAGGCCTCGGGAAGGCACAAACTAAACATTAAAGTATAGCACAGTTTAACTGTAGAGAAGATTCAGAATGTAGTCATGGCTAAACTTGACCTTAGCAAGACCTACTCTTTGATACGCTGCTTGAGGGAAGGGGTGGGCTCATGGAACCTCAACTTTTGCTTCCACAATATTTCCTGAGAGTCTAAGAACTGCTTCCTAAGTCTAAGAATGGCAAGTGGGAAAAAACAAAAGCAAAAGAACTCTCCTGTTTTCCTCTCTTACTAGAATCTCACAACATGGACTGCTTCTGTGATCGATGCGTGTGGCCCACACACAATGCGAGCAAGCCGTTCCGCAGTGGACATCAGCTGGGCGTCTGCTAACTGAATCTAATTCTGACACTATCTACCTGGAGGTCACAGGCAAGTCCCACCGCTCAGCAGCTCAGTCCCACAAAACTTTCAGACGCTGGTTTTGAGGTGGATAAAAGAAAATAAAAATTAAGTAGAAAACAAAAACTAGTTTTACTCCAAAAGCCTTGCACTTGAGTTCCACATGTCTTCAATCCCTAAACCAACATCTCCCCTCCCCCGGGGCCAGTCACTTCCAAACTTCTGGGAAAGCTATAGCTCTTCACTACAATCGGAAAGTTATAGGAAAACTCACCCCTTTATGAAAATTTCCCTGTGCACTGTTGATTACACACAAATACATGTATTTTTAGAAGAGAATGAGTAAAGGTAGATATGAAACCTGTAACATAGGGCACTTTACCAACATTATCTATTGATCAAGTAGATAGATCAATAGGTAATGTTGGGAAAGTGGAGAAGATACTGACCTAAGGATCCTAAGAGTAGCCGCCAGATTGAGGCAGGAGAGAAGAAATTAAATAGAAAGAGAGAAAGGAGGCACAAAAAGAACAAGGAAGATGTAACTTTAGTATTGAGGCCTGTGACTGGGGCTGCTGCACCCCAATGTTGACAATCTTTAGGCAACGGAGGTCACAAAAAAGATACACCTCCTTGGGCACTGTTGGCTGTCCTTGAGGAATTCAAACAAACAGGATACCTGCTAAGCCACTGAAGGTCAGGACTGGAAGATGCCTGGAACACCCTAAGTCACTGTGTGACTACCAGACTGAAGCCATCTTCACCTCCTTCCTCCTGCCCACATCTTACAAAAGTACCATATGGAAGAGCTCTGCATTCCCAAAGAGTCTCTCTCACTTTCTTACTTCCCTAAATAAGTCTCTATTTGTCTCTGGCACAGGCTGAAATTCTTTTCTGTCACATAAGCCAAGGACTTGGCCAATCTTGAGTTGAGGAATCAGCACTGCCCGGTGACAAGCCCACCATAAACAGTCTTGTGGTGACTGGACTGACGCCATCCCCATATGTCTTCCATGCCCACTCCCACCGAGTTTCCTTTAAGGGAGGAGCAGCAGACCCCAAAAGCTCACCTCACTTTTTAGGTAGGCTGGTTTTTCCTTGACAGTACTTCTTGTTTTCCTAGTAAATCTGTGCCTCTGTCTGATGCATCTTAAAATTCTTTTCTGTGTCATCCTGAGTTGAAGTCCTCATTTTTGAGAACTCTGCCAGTGACAGTTCCAGGCCTGGGCCTCTGGAACTTCTAAGTCAGCATTTCCACCAACACCACCAACATCACCATCATCACCACCGCCGCCACTCTCTTCTGGTCTGACTACTTTGCCAGAGAAGCTCACAGAATTTATGAAAATACTATTTAAATTTACGTGTGTGTGTGTGTGTGTGTGGTACTGGGGTGTGTGTGCAGTGCTGGGAGCCCAGGGGCATTCTACCTCTGTGCCACACACTCAGCCCTATTTTACTTTTTTACTTTGAAAACAGGGTCTAAGTTACTAATGGCCTTGCTAAGTTGCTGAGCTTGGCTTCAAACATGAGATCCTCCTGTCTCAGCTTTAGTCTCAGTACTGGGACTAGAGGTAGGCACCATTATGCCTGGCTCAGTTTACCCACATTTTACAAATGGTGTGTGTGTGTGTGTGTGTGTGTGTGTGTGTGTGTGTACGTGTGTGTGTGTGTGTGTGTGTGTGTGTGTGTGTTTTCTTGTGTTTAGTGGGAATTGAACTTAGGGACATTCTACCTCTGAGCTTTGTCCCCCAACAATATTTTACTTTTTAATTTGGAATAGAGTCTCACTAAGCTGCTGAGGTTGGCCGTGGATGTGGGATCGCCTTGTCTCAGCCTCTCAAGTGCTGGGATTACAAGCATGTGCCATCATGCCTATTTCACAAAGAATATATTAAGCACATAAAGAAAGGGCCAGTTGAAGAGAGTCTGGAAGGGCCCCTAGTGCAGGGACTTCTGTTGGGTGAAGTTGTTGCAGCCACCTTGCCAGCACCTGGATGGGTTCCCACTCACCAGCCTGGAAGCTCCCAAATTCAGTCCTGCTCAGTTTTTATGGGCAGGACTGATTAGCTCATTGGCCACTGGCGGTCAACTTAACTTTCAGACTCTCTCCCCTTCCCAGAGGTGGGGTAGACTGTGCCTTCCGATCCAACAAGCACAAGGTTGGTTTCCCTGGCAACCGGTCCCCCAACCAGTGGTTATTTAGGGACTTTTCAAAAATCACCTCATTAACACTGACTCAGGTGTGGTTTAAAGGGGTTTGTTATAAATAACAAAAAGACCCGTCTTTTATTTGTATTGCTCTGGAGCTGTTTGGGAGGTGTGTGAATGACTGAGGACAAGAGGCCAAGTATTTTAACAAAAGACGCTTCAATCCCATTGCTCAGGTCACTTGGAAAATGACAAAAGTTATAGGAGCCATGAGCCAGGTACTGGGAACAAAAAAATAACACATATATGTTATTTTTATTATAAAACCATGAATTATAACACCATGAATTGCCTTCGTTTTTCCTTCGGACAGGCCTGTGAGGTTGCTATGATGCTAATGAATTTTTATTTACAAGAGATCTAAAAGAGAAGTCTCAAATTATGCAGCCCCCATCGCCAAAAGCGTTTGGGTGGCCTTTTGAGCAAAATGAAGAAAAAATGGCACATAGGTTCACATCCATTTTCCAATGTAAATCATCATTTTATTAAAAAATGGAGTTTATAGCAGTGCAATTATAATTTAAATGAAAGGGTTCTCAAATAATACTTGGTATTGCCAATTATTTTTAATATAATATAAAATCTCTGGGTTCATAAATAACATTCCTTCCCTATTCAGGGAAAGCCAGGCTCAGCAATGTGTTATTCATGACTTAATTATTCTATAGATGCTTCATTCATATGCATGCAGATATATCTGGCAGCACTGCATTTTAATGAAGATGCTGAAAGGCAGCAGGCTATAATTTCTAACAGAGAATCCTGTCAAGACTGAACAATAGGAGCTCCTGAAGAGAGCTAGGAAATAGCACAGCCCAGAAAAAAAAAAATTAAAAACCCATTTAAATATTTTAATTATAATCTTCATTAGGGAAATTTTGAAATCCTTTAGCACAGCCGGAGCTTCTACGGTTTAGGAGTTTTTTTTTTTTTTTCTGGAGGAGAATAATTTCGAGGAAGAGGAGTAGTTTCAAGATTCCATGGGATGAGGTATGGCCCCTCCTAGAGGAGCACAGGTCCTGTCTCTGCTTCTGTCCCCAGCAGCTCCCCCACCAGGGACATTCTGCCTCAGAGCTACATTCTCGAGTCCTTTTTACTTTGGAAAAAGGGCCTTGCTATGTTGCTGAGACTGTCCTTCAACCTGAAATCCTCCTGTCTCAGCCTCCCAAGTACCAGGATTACAGGCATGTACCACCAGCCAGTCTCCTGCACCTCCTCTGCCTAAACCTTTTCCATAGAAGGAGTAGTGGGACTAAAACAACCAATTAGATCAATCTTGGAAGGAACAATGAGAGGAGGGAGGGAAGATGATTCTTTTAGAGTTTTTCAGGGTGTCAAATCCAGATACACAAGGTTTAGGACTTTGGCACTGGCTGCCCACACCTGAAACTGCTATTCTCTGATCCTCCAGAAAGCTCTGCTTACTAGAAACAATGAAGACCTTTTTGGTTGCTGTCTTTCCAATCTTCCTACAGAGAGAGAAAGGTGGAAAAGACGATAGAATTGTCAAAAGCACACTAAATCAGCCAAGCACAGAGTGAAACAGGTCCTGTTTTTAGTTGTTCTGCCACAGAACAAAAGCAAGGTAAAAATTTACCGTCACGTTTAAGCCTTTTAGGAGAGACCACAGTATGCAAGGGACGGGGCATCCTGGCACGGTGGGAAATGTGGCATCTCTGGAAGGGGGAGGAATGCGAGGCTGAGCCCTCCATGCCCCAGCCTGGACCTCCGCCTCCCGCACTGACACTGCTCCAGCCAGGGCTGCCAGCCTTCTCTGCGTCTTTGAATCCAAGGTGCACTCAGCTGTCATCCTCCTCCTCAGCCTCTCAGCAGCCTTCCACGAATGGCTTCCTCCTCAGGCTCTCCCCCACTGCTGAGTCGCCCTGTGCTCCTACTTCCAGCGGTCTTGTCCTCTGTGCTTTTTTAAGCTGTTGACCTTAGCGGGGCATGGTGGTGCACGCTTGTAATCCCAGCATTTGGGAGGCTGAGACATGAGGATCACGGTTTGGGGACAGCCTCAGCTACTTATGACACCCTTTGCAACTCAGTGGGACCTTGTTTCAAAATAAAAGATAAAAAATAGGGCTGGGGGTGTAGCTCAGAGACAGAATGACCCTAGGTTCCATCCCCAATACTGAAAAGAAAAGTTGACTCTTGTTAAGCAGAAATTAGAATTTTAATGTAATTGAATTTATAATCCTTTGCTGTTTTTTTAAATTTTTTGATTAAAGAATTCTCCTTACTCCGCATTCATAAGGTGCTTCTAACATGTCTTATAAACACTTGAAACTTCTTATTTTCTTGACAAACTTTGAGGTAGAGATGTAGTTTTTTCTGTGTGTAAATGTTTGTTTCAGAATTTCTCATTTAATTGCCCTTCCTTTCACCAATGATCTGCAAAGCAAGCGGTGTCATATAGCAAATATCTAGATAATATAGGTCTGTATATTACTTCCCTTCTCCTCTCCTCCCCTTCCTCCTTCCTTCCTTCCCTGGGGATTGAAACCAGGGCATTCTACCTCTGAGCTACACTGCCAGCCCTCCCCCTTTAAAAAATATTTTATTTTGAAACAGGTCTCACAAGGTTGCAGATAATCCTGGTTCCTGGGGCTGGTCTCAAACCTGCAATTCTTCCA
This sequence comes from Muscardinus avellanarius, assembly GCF_963383645.1. NCBI lineage: Eukaryota > Metazoa > Chordata > Mammalia > Rodentia > Gliridae > Muscardinus > Muscardinus avellanarius. The sequence goes on from NC_137788.1 coordinate 59,692,965, forward strand.
TCTAGCCTCTCAAATACGAGGATTACAGGTCTATGCCACCATGTTCAGCCTTTTTTTTTTTTTTTTTTTTTTTTTTTTTGTAGTTCTGGGGATTAAACCCAGGGGCATTGTACTGTTGAGCCTTATTTTATTTTATTTTATTTTATTTTTTTTGTTTGAAACAGGGTTTTGCTAAGTTGCTGAGGGCCTTGCTAAATTGCAGAGGCTGGCTTTAAACCTTCGATTCTCCTGTCTCAATTTCCTAAGTACTGGGATTACAGATTTGCACCACAGGCGTGCACCACCTTTACTGGATGTACATTACCTTTCTATTGATGCATAACAAATTACCATAAATTAACATTTTTAAAACAACACCCATTTGTTATTTCATAGCTTTATAGCTAAGAAATTTAGGCAAGTTTACCTAGATTTTCCTAAGTGTCAGATAAGGCCCAAACCTAGATATGGCTGGGTGTGGCTCTTATATAAAATATCTGGAGGAAATAATCTGCTTCAATCTCATTCAGGTTGTTGACTGAATTCAATTCCTTGAAACAGACTGATGTCTCTGTTTCCTTGCTGGCTGTGAACCTGGGGACATTCTCAGCAGTTCCACACCACCCCGTTCCTTGGCATAGACTCATCCACCTCCAAAGCCTGCGACAGCATGCCAAATTCTTCTTATAATTAGCATCTTTGACTTCCTATTGTTCTATCAGCCAGAAAAATTTATCTGTTTTTAAGTGGCTCATGTGATTATACTAGGTCTACACAGATATTCTTCATTTTTTCATAAAATATGTGAAAGGATATTTTATTATATTCTATCCCTGCTCAAAGTATTATAGAAGGGCCAAGATCATTGTGGGCCATTCTTAGAATTCCACCTATCACAGTCTGTTTGTGGGCTTTCCAGCCTGTGTTGCTAGCTTATCTCTGTGTCAATATTTACACTGACTTGCAAGTTCTATAAAGGATTCCATTGAGGCTAGGTGTGGTGGCACATACCCGTAATCCCAATACTTGGCGAGATTGCAGGTTTGATGCCAGCCTCAGCGACCTAGCAAGTCCCTGTTTCAAAGTAAAGTATAAAATAGGGCTGAGGGTATAGTTTGAAGGTAGAATGTCCCTGGGTTCAATCCTCAATAACTAACACACACGCACACACCTCATTGAAAGCCCGGTATGGTGGCGCATGCCTCTGTAATCACAGTTCTTGAGAGGCTAAAACAGAAGACTCAGGCTCATGGACAGCCTCAGCAACTCAGCAAGACCCTCAGAAATTTAGGGAGACCTTGTTTCAAAATAAAAAATACAATGGGACTTGGGGTGTAGCTTGGAAGTAGAATGACCCTGGGTTCAATCTCCAGTAACACACACACACACACACACACACACACACACACACACACACACATCTATTGAAGCCAGATGTGGGGGCACATGCCTATAATCCCAGTTGTTAGGGAGCTGAGGCAGGAGGAATATGAGTTTGAGGACAGCTTGGTCATTTCAGTGAGACCTTGTCTTAAAAAAAAATCCAATGGTGTTTGAACTGGAAATGCCTTGGGTCTATGGTTCTATCTTTCTGGTATTGAATCTTTTTATTAAAAATATGCAATATCTCCCCCTTTTAAATTCGGTCCATAAATCTTTTTTCTTTATTTCCCTTTTTTAATGTCATAGTGAAATATTACAATGAATCCTGGCCCAAAGCAAAATTTTTGACTTTAAGGTGGCACTTCTGCAACTGGAGCACGGAGCTGGGCTAATCTGTCTTTCAATAGCAAATATAAAAGCAGAAAAAACTATAAAACACCACCACTACAGGATTTCGGAAATCTACCAAAGGCATCCATCTAATTGGAAAACATATCATCAGTAAGAACAGCAGGGCTCCATGGTATTTTGTCCCGAGGTTTCTTTTTTTTTTTTTTTTTTTTTTTTAGAAGAAGAAGAAGGTCTTTATTGGTCAGTTCTGATATAGGTAGTCCTTAGAAGCTCTTCTTTATTGGTCAGTTCTGATGTAGGTAGTTCTTAGAAGCTCTTCTTTATTGGTCAGTTCTGATATAGGTAGTTTAGAAGCTCTTTATTGGTCAGTTCTGATGTAGGTAGTTTAGAAGCTCTTCTTTATTGGTCAGTTCTTTTTTTTCTTTCTTTTTTTTTTATTGGTGCACTGTATTCATACATCATAGTGGGATACAAACTTTTGTAGACATACATGCACACATCGCCCAGTCAGCCCCCACCTGATCCCCACCCCATTCTCTCCCCATCCCTCCCTCTCATGCTTGGCTTAGTGGTTGACATCTAGTATTATAGCAATTTATCCAAAATTAAAAATGATAATCTCACTGCCGTTTCCCATCCCAGCTCTGATGTCCAGTGGATTACCAGGGCAGGGCAAGTGAAGAAAGTAGCAGTCTCCTCAGCAGGAGTTGATTCGCTTTGGAGCGGAGCACACAAACTCAGCAGCATTGTCGAAAATGATAGCAGGAAAATCCAAGAACAATGGCAAATAATTTAAAAAAGGGCGACGTTGCAGCTGGTTCGACGTCAGAATACTGTCTAGCAAAAGCTAGACCAGTTGGGAAACTTAAAAGGGAAATCTAGACTGAGGTGGTGATTGTGGGCCTTTGGGAGTGTTAACTTAGCCTTGATGATTTGGAAGGCTATATGTATGTTCAAGGACATGCACAAACACAAGATCAGAGCTGTCTGTAGTGGTACACACCTGTAATCCCAGTACTTGGGAGGCTCAACAGGAGGATCGCAGGTTTGAAGCCAGCTCCAGCAACTTAGTGGGATACTTTTATAAAAAACAAAAAGGGTTGGGGGTGTAGATCAGAGATAGGATGCTCCTGGGTTAAATATCCAGTACCAGTACTGCCCCCCCAAATAAACCAGATGAGGTCTCACCTATTATGAATATGAAGCCTTGAATATGCAGAAAGTAGGAGCCAGGATGGACGTACCAACTGCATGAACTTGGACCACATTCCTTAAGCCCTCACAGCTTTGTTGGCACAGGGTGGAAGCCTTACTGGCTCAAGATGCTTATGTACAACCCCAGACCAGTCTTTGTCCAACTTCTAAGCCAGGGAGCCGCATCTAGAACCAAACACAAACAGATAAACCCCAAACCTCAGTGGAGCCATCAGTGTCTGCATGTAACTGGGGAGACAGACACCACAGAATTCACCCAGGCAAGTCTTCAGACAAGTAAACAAACTGGTACCGCTGGAGGTACAAAATAGGTATCCCGGAGGAGAAAGAGTACAGAGTTTCTATGATGTATTATCTCAAAGGTCTAATTTAACACTCTACATGGAAACAAAACAAAACAAAAAACAGGAAAGTGTGACCATATATAAAAAGACCAATCAACTGAAGCGATCACTGAGGGGCCAAATACTGAACTTAGCAGACCAAGACTTCAAAGCAATGATTATAAATATGTTAAATAAAGTAAATGGCATTTATGAACTAAAGGGAGGTATGACAATAGTGATTCATCAAATAGAGAATATAAAAAGATAAACACTACTTAAAAAACCAACCAGAAATTCTGAAGTCAAAAGTATAATAATTGAAATGAAAAATTTATCACAGAGGTTTAATAGCAGCATTTAGCTGGCAGAATAAAATGAATGAAAGAGGGCCAGGGGTCTAGTTCAGTGGTAGAATGCTTGCCTAGCATGGGTGAGGCCCTGTTCCTCTCTCCCAAAAAGGAATGAATGAAAAGAAATTATGGAAAGAATAATGAAGAAAAATAGAGTCTCAGAGATCTGAGAAGCACCACTAAGTGATCAAGCATTAAGTGTCCCAAGAGTAAAGAGAAAGGGGAAGAAAAAAAAAAGAAATAATGGCTGAAATAATTAAGATATCTATAGTAAGAGGCATCTGCATTAATTTGCTTGTACTGCCATAATAGGTTGGTTCAAACAACAAAAATTTAATTTTCACAGTTCTAGAGAGCAGGTAGTCCAATACTGAAGTGCTGGCTGATTTGATGCCTACTGAGGACCCTCCTTTGGGCTTATAAATATCTGGCTTTGCATTGTGTCCTTACATGCCAATTGCTCTTCTTCTTATGAGGATGCTAACTCCATCATGGAGGTCCCTCATGACCTCATCTATTATCTCTCCTGATCTCATTTTTATCTCTCAAAGGCTCCACCTCTAATACTCCATAATAACATTTAGGAAATGAGTTTAAATATTGAACTAGAAAATATTAATACAAAAAGAATAGGAAAAAAGGAACATAGAAATAAAAAATGCATGAGGTATATAGATAAAAATAGCAAAAATAGCAGAAATACAACCAAATAAGATTTCAAAGAATAAATTAAAAGTAAAAACATATAAAAATAGATATGAGAGTAGCCAAAATTTAAAATGCAAGTTGCTGGTGAAAATGCTACAGGAACTCCCGTTCACTGCTGGTGGGAGTGCAAAGTGGTACAGACACTTTGGAATATAGTTTGGCAGTTTCTTACTAAATTCAATATAATCTTACCCTATGATTGAGCAATCCCCCTAGGTATTTGCAAACTTATGTCTACAGTAAAACCTGCACATGAATATTTATAGTTATTTTATTTATAATTACCCAAACATGGAAACACCCAATCTGTTTTTCAGTAGGTTAATGAATAAACTGTGGTACATCCATAGAATGGAACGCTACTCGGCGATAAAAAGAAACAAGTTACCAAGTCTTAAAAAAAGGCACGTTACTTCTTAAATGTATGTTTTTAAGTAAAATAAGCCAACATAAAAAGCGCTATAAGGGCTTATTACATAGTGATGTGGAAAAAGCAAAATGACAGAGTTAGTATAAAGGTCGATATCCAGGATTCGGCAGGGGTTTGTGCCGGTGGTTGGAGGAAAGGCTGAATAGGTGAAGAACAGGGAACCTTTTAGGGTGTTGAAATGATTCTGTATGATAATATAATTGTGAATATGTGACGCTGCATTTGCCAGAACTTGAGAGCAAAATGAGTGAACCTTAATTATGCAAATGTGAATGCATTATTTAGGAGGTTGAGGGAATTCTAGGACTGAATCCAGAATGTGATGAAATAGTCTGTTTGTATTGCAAATGTATGAAACAACCTCACGGAAGGGAGTAGGGTAAGGTGTGCTGACCTAAGTAACTTTGGAGATGAGTGGTGTCTTTAAAACTCATGACAGAAATAGACAAAAAGAGCATTGTTTCTTGTTGATAAAATTATTGCTCATGCAGTTATAGCTTAACACTTAAGATTCTGCAGTATGTGTATTCTGGGATTGAACAATTAGCTAACTTGATGTCATTTGGTGGGAGGCAACTTTTTGACTCTTAGAGTAGACATTTCTAGATAAAGCAAGGGAGGCTAGAATGATTCATGTGGTAATGGTTTAGAGTTGGAGATGTCAGTATGAACTTAAGTTTAGCTTAATATTGTTACAGATGCTTACATATAAAAATATATATGTACTTGGGTCAGTATGCATATATATATTTCCTTTTCCTACAGCTTACCAGTCTATAGCAATGAAACAATAGTAGCAACAAGTATACCTGGTGCCCAGGTCTTGGTTGTTAATACCATTCTCCAATAATAGGAATCAGGGCTCCTTGGAGGAGCAGATGGAACCAGGATTGGTGTAGAAAATATCCGAGTTGAGCCTGGAGCATCCTGTAGCACCAAGAAAATAATGAACTGCTCAACAAGGAAACAAGCCCTGTCGAGGTATGCCAAAAGGACACAGAACTTAAATGAAAGAATGCCCAATGGCTAAAGCTGGAAAAATTTAAACAAAAAATAAATAAAGTACTGTTGGATTATAATCCAAATTATGAAATAAGTGTCAATAAGTCCTTACTAATGTAAATAAATTATTGAAAAATTATGAACTTCCAGGTAGGAGAATTCCTTTTTTTTTTTTTTTTTGGTGTGGTGTCAGTGATTGAACCTAGGTACATTCAAACTCTAAGTCACATCCCCAGCCCTATTTTTATCTTGAAACAGGGTCTCACTAAGTTGCTGAGGATTTTTCTAAGTTGTTGAGGCTGATCTTGAACCCGTAATTCTCCTGTCTCAGCCTCTCAAGTACTGAGTTTACAGGCGTGTACCACCACACATGGCTCCAAATAATTTTTGTAGCTACTCTAGCCTCCAAAGGGTGAGACATATCTCTCCACACTTTATGTCTAGGCTGCTGGTGTAGTGACTACTTTCAAAGGAGACAGCATGGAAATGGGGAATAAAATAGTAACTTTACAGAAGAGAATCTGACAAACATTAGCTCAGTCAGCTGATCAAAGCCAATGTTAATAGTCATGTCATGTTGATACTGTGTCTCCTTGATAGGATGTGTTGAAAATCATACTCTACCTCTATATATTTCCTCCTCAAAACCCCTGGTCCCTGCCTAATAAAGAGAAAAATCTGAGACAAAGTCCAGTAGAGGACATTGTACAAAATACCTGACAAGATATTTCTTAAGTACATTAGATTATGCAAGTCTGAGAAAAACGTCACCATTGAGAATAGTCTAAGCGGATACAAGGAAGAAATTGTTTCAAAGAAGAAAATGGACGTTAGAGAAAAAAATGAGATCTGATTAAAATATTGACTTTAGTTAATAATGTATGACTATAGTAATGAATTAATTATTCAAATTAATGCGACAATACCACTAGGTGTTGGTTCATTAATTTTAACAAATCACCAATACCATATAAAATGTTAGCAGTACGAAAAAAAGGGGGATGAAGTATACAGAAACTCTCTGTACTAACTTCTCAATTTTTTGTAAATTTAAACAAAGAGGTCTTTATGGAGGTCTAAGAGAGATGTAGGAGAGGAGCCACAGGGAAGAGGGAGTGGGCAGGGTGAGGTGAGCCGTGATGGGAGGACCAACACTAAAGCTTCAGCTCTGGGACCCTTGAGCTTCCCACTGGAGCTGCCATAGGAGCAAGTGTGTGGCCACCAACTGATTCATTTCTACACCCCTTGCACTTTATAGGCAGGCTAGCATTGAGAAAGATTTTGATACAAATTTTAATAACGAGCCAAGGAATAATTGAAAGAAGCTAGCCTCCAAAGGAAACTGAAGTTTATTCTCCCCCACCCCTGCATCTTCCCGTTGGCCTCAGTTGCCATACCTTTTTCGGGATTTGTGCTGTTTCTAGCCACTGTGTCCTCCCCCTTTGAACACTTCTGTCATAGCCTGGAACATACAGCTTTGAAAGTTATCTTTCAACTTCAGTTAGGTTGCAAGCAAGTTGCTAGTAGTAAAAAAAAAAAAAAAGTGTTTGAATGGGGAGTCATTTTCATGGAGAAAGCTACAAAAACATCACTAAAAGAGCTGTCTTTATGGCCTTGCAGAAGAATATTAAATTTTTACAAAGATTTTACAAAGATTTTGGGGAAAGGAATGACTTAGATTTTTTTTTTCAGTTCTGTCTCTACAGTTCTGCTTCTTGACTTGCAATATTTTAAGTCAATATAAATACATTTGTCTTTTAATTCACTTGTATATATCTCGCCCCCCCACATTTGTGAATTTGTTTCATACTTCTTTCTGAATCTGTTTATTTCCTTCTTCTCTCTGGGCAAAAATTTACAAAAATAAAGAGAGATAGTGTATCTGGAGGACCCTGCAATGCACTTCTCTCACCAGCTTGGCCTCCCTCCTGACACAACAACCTTTTTCTAGAAAGATGCTTATGTTACTTCAGTTTCTTCCCTGGAAAGTAGAGCTGCCCCCAGTTCAGCATAGCTTCCAGAAAACCTTGTGAAAATCTTACAGTCTTATGCCTGATTGGGTTAGACTGGAAGTATTTGTCATTTTGTTTCTTTGTTTTTTTAATTTTTATTTTTTGCTGGGACAGAGTTAAAATTTGCTGCAAAAAACCTAATGTGATGTTGTGTTTTCACCCTCACATGCTTGACTGTCCCCTCCATCTCCTTGAGAGTAGACACCAGGTCTAGTTCTTCTTATCCCTAGCACCCAGCCTGGGATCTGACTTCTAGGAAGCAGTTGGTATGTGTTTGCTGGATGGATGAAGAGGTGAAAGGTAGGTTAATAGGTGATGGTGCTTTTTTTTTTTTTTGGTGGTACACTGGGGTTCCTGGAAGCCCTTCTACCTCTGGGCTACACTCCCAGACCTATATTTTACATTTTTATTTGGAAACAGGGTCTCCTAAGCCAGCGCGCGCGCTGGCTTCGAACCTGCGCGATGCTCCTGTCTCTGCCTCCCAACCGTGGGGATTACAAGCGTGCGCCACCACGTCCGGCTGGTGATGGTGCTTAAAGACCTTGGAAGCACAGCATGACGGCCTTTAGCACCTGCAGGGTTAGTGGGGGTGGAGAGGGAAGAAGCTGGAGATGTTTGGACATTCTTTGGTTAGTTTTTATTTATTTATTTATTTATTTATTTATTTATTTATTTTTGTTGTTGTTGTTGTACTGGGGTTAAACCCAGGGGCATTCTACCTGTGATCTATACTCCTGCCCTTTTAAAATTTTTTAAAATCAGGTTCTTGCTAGTTCCTGAGAGTCTCATTATGTTGCTAAGGCCATCTTTGAGCCTGGAATCTTTCTGTGCCACCACACCTGGCTTTGGGTGGTCTCTGGGAACTATTGTTGGTAGAGAATGGAAGGAAGATAGTGAAATACAGTCTGTCTGTCAGACTGGGCTCTTCTCCTCCCGCTCAGCTAAGAGGTCCACTGACACTCTTGGGATTCCCTATCTAGTCCATCCCTACTTGCTCCAATTCTCATCAGAATTTCTGTGCAGGATGAAGAATTGTAAGCAGGTAGTGTAAAGCAACTGAATGTAACGATTAAAAACTCATGAAGCCAAGAAGTTAGAAGCTATGTGAGATGCCAGATAGCAGTGTAAAGTTTCTTTAAAACATTTTTTATTGGTGTATTGTAGTCATACATCTTAATGGGATAAAAGACTTGTGTAGATATACATGCACATATCACCCAATTAGCCCTTACCCAGTCCCCACCCCATTCCTTCCCCATCCCTCCTTCCCATGCTTGGTTTAGTGAATGGCTTTGATATGTTTAAGTACATCATGTGCTTTAGAGAGTTTCCCTCTTCCCCCTTCCCATCCCCTCAGTTAGGTCACCTTATTTGCTCCTCTATAAGATCTCCTTCTTCATCTAGAGTTCCCCCTGTTACCCATTTCTCCTTAGCTTTCTCATATTAGGAAAAGCATCCTATTTCTTATTTTTTTTTGTAACTGACTAATCTCACTTAGCATAAAGCAGTGTAATGTTTCTCATTTCCAGAGGCAGGCCTTCCAAGTGACTAATTTTCTTTTCCCCTATAAAATGTGTCATGCTCTAGTGGAAAAGTAGACTGGTATTCTATTTTTCCAAGGTCTGCCAGGCTTGCTGCTGGGTTGATTTGAAGGGTTGGCTGTGTTGGAGTAAAGCTAAGTCAAGATCCTTTCAAAGTAAATGGGTTTTGGGGGTGTAAATACTGTGTATTTTCAAAGAGATATGGATAAAGAGATGTGCACTTAGAGGCATATAATCTCACTAACTGCCTGGTTATTATTTGGTACTCAACTGATGGACAACGTGAAAAGCATTGAGCTCTTCTCTTGGGTTCAGGATAGTGCTAGCATGCAGGTTTAGGGTCCACATCTAGTGGGCACTTAGTAAATGTTCGGTGAATGAGTGGGAAAATGAAATCCACCTGCATTATGTTTATTGCTCTGCCTTTTCATTTGGAAGTAGCTAGTTGATCAAAGGAATCATTTTATTTTGGTTAAAAAAATGGTGAGCCAGGCTGGTGGCATATGCTAGTAATCCCAGGACCTAGGAGGCTGAGAGAGGAGGATCACAAGTTCAAGACCAGCCTCAGCAGCTTAGCAAAACCCCTCAGTAACTTATCAAGATCCTATTAAAAAAAAAAATCAAAATGGCTAGGGATGTAGCTCAGAGGTAGAATGCCCCTAGATTTAATCTCCAGTACAAAAAAAAAAAATACCCAGAAAGAAAAGAAAGAGAAAAAAATAGAAATTGTGTTCTGCAGTTATTTGGAAAATATTATTTGTGTCAAAACTGGATATATAGCTGAGGAGACTTTCCAAGAAAATTGTTGGGAGCACTGCCTTGTCTCTTTTTGTTTCTCATACTAAAACATGAGGAAAAGGGACTCATTTAAAGAAAAGACTGTCAAAGATAAAGGCTAGGTCTGGATGATTGTGAAACTACTCAGCTTTCCCAGAGAGGAAAAAAGAGGCTAAGTGTCAGAAACGGCTCCTGAAGGCACAGCTTAGAGAAAAAGGTGGTGTGACAGTCCAGCTTTTTACTGAAACCTCAGAAAGACCCAAATGTCAAAGTTTTCAATTATATAAAACATTAATGGGGACGGAACCCAGAGCATTCTACATCTAAGCGATCCCCCCAGCCCTTTTATACTTTTTGTTATGAAACAGGGCCTCCTTAGGTTGTTGAGGGTCTTGCTAAGTTGCTGAGGCTGACCTTAGCGAACTGCAATCCTCCTATCTCAGCCTCCCAAGAACTAGGATTACAGGTGGGTACCACCATGCCTGGATAATACATTTTTATAAGAAATTGAGATTATGATGCATACATCTTCTCAGTCAAGTTAGAAGGCCTCTGCGAAACCTAGGGGTGCTGTCCCTCAGCCATCTCTACAGAGGCCAAAGATAGAGAATAAGTCACATAAAGACATTTGTGAGCATGGCTTTTATCTAATGCAGTGAAACCTTGTAAAATTTGTGCAAGGACCATATAGTGGATTGAGTGTTTCCTCCTACAATTTATGTCTACCTGGGACCTATGCCACCGTATTAAGTAAAAATGTGTTCCTCAATTTATGATGAGGTTGTACTTTGTAAACTCATTGGAGGTTGGAGATATCATAAGCTGAAATGCATTTCAGACTTTTTGTGTGTGTGTGGTAGTAGGGATTGAACCCAGGGACAGACATTCTATCTCTGAGCTATACTTCCAGCTCTATTTTATTATTTTTTAAATTTTGAAATAGCATCTCTCTCTAAGTTGCTGAGGCTTTCTTTGAGCCTGAGTTTTTCCTGTCTCAGTCTCCCAAGTACTGGGATTGTGGGCGTGTGCTGCCATGCCTGGATCATTTTATACTTTTAACCTACTGAGTATCACAACAACACAGCACACTTTGGCATGTAAGTTGTTTACGCTGGTGATTGCATGGCTCTTTGGAAGCTGTGGTTCATTGCCCCTGTCTAGTATTACTAGAGCATCGTACCACATTGCTGGCACAGGAAAAGACCACTATTCAAAATGTGAAGCATGTTTTCTGCTGAATGAGTCAGCTTATGCAATATCGTAAACTCAAAACTTATTAAACTATCATAGGCCAGAGACTGTAAGGTCTTTGCACATATATTCCTGTTAAGACACAGTTATACTGGATTAGAGTAGATCCTAACCTAAAGACTGGTGTCCTTACAAGATTGGACACCTTCAAACACAGGGAACATCACCACGTGAAGACAGAGGCAGAGATTGGAGTGATACTCTCCATCACAGGAAGCTAGAAGAGGCAAACAAGGGTCCTCCCATACAGGTCTCAGTGAGAGTATGGCTCTGCTCACAGCTGGGTTTGAGATTCATAGCCATGCCACGGTGCTACCTAGCTATGGTCCCCTAGGCTTCTCAATGATGACCAGTCACCTCTTATGTGCAGTGATGGTATGATGATAAGCAGGGGATAATCAGTTCAAGATCTATAAAGAGCTTAGCATGGAAGGGTCAGGACCTCACCACCTAGTTCATAGAGTAATCCTGAGGATTAAATAATGTAAGTCATCAACTAAATGATAGAAGTTCTGAACACAGTCCCTGGA